>NC_134701.1:85610501-85738001 GCF_043290135.1 Rhipicephalus microplus
GAGCGCCGACCTTGAGTATATATACAGCGCGACGGCGCATGCACTGTCAGCTGTTGAATGTTCTCGAAGCGCGACGGCGCATGCGCGTCCACTGGAGAATCAGGAGAATGGTAGAATGTTCTCGAAGGGGAGAAGCGCGCGCGGCACAGATGGTGGGTGACGGTGCATGCGCGCGTCAGCTGTCGAATGTTCGAGAAGGGGAAGAAGCGCAACGGCGCATGCGCGCGCGTCAGCTGCCGATGTTCTCGAAGCGCGACCGCGCATGCGCGCGCGTCAGCTGACGATGTTCTCGAAGCGTGACGGCGCATGCGCGCTACATTATACAGCTAGCGAATGTTCGTGAAGAGGAGAAGCGCACGCGGTGTGTAGAGGAGGAAGGGTGCACAGATGGTTGAGGAGTGAAGCGCGCGCGGTGTGTAGAGAAGGAAGGGATGCACAGATGGTGGAAGAAGGAGGAGGAAGCTTGCGGACGGCGCCGCACTACAAGCCTCGAGTATTAGATGCTCCGCATCTAAAATCTCGGGTTGCTTGCCGCCTGCGTTTGTAAGCGTCATTCGCTCGGCTTTTTCTCATCACGATAATGACGATTGGATTACGGACGCTAAATGCACGTGGGCTTTCTGCCAAACAGCGTCAAAACCAGCTTCATCGCCTGAATATATAACAACATCTAAATATCGTGGCTGTACAGGAAACTAAAGTAGAGAGTGAAGAGCACCCTGAGCAAGTGGTGCAACCTTTCACGAGACTGTTTAATGTGTGCGTTTGTCACACGGTGGGTACGTCTGCAGGGTGCCTCTTATTAATTCGGCAGAGCCTTAATGCGAAAGTGGAGTCCGTAACTACCTGTGAGGTGGCTCGTTTTAATATATCTGACGTATCCTTACCACGAGAAAAACAGAGAGTGATCTTTGTGTACGCACCCAATAGGATTTAATATCGAAAGGAGTTTTTTCGAAAATCTTGATGTGTATTTGAAATGTGAACGTAAACTAATTTTGGCTGGGGATTTCAACTGCATTTGTTCGAGTATAAAGAAATCAAATTTCAGGCTATACAGAGATTCAAGCACTGCCGTTCTGATCGATATGGTGGCGAAGGCTAGATTGAAGACGTGGGTGTATGTCTTTGCAGTGGAAAAGGGGTTACGTTTACCCGTTTTGAGCGTTCAAGCCATGCTAGACTTGACAGATTATACGTCTCTTCTGAAATCATTTTTTTTCGTGCCATGAATACAGAGATATACCTGTTACTTTTAGTGATCATTGTTCGGTTTCATTCTCAGTACACACAAAAGGAATAATAGGTACACACAAAAGGAATAACAAACATTTTTCTTGGGAACTCTGGAACGTTAGTTTAAAGCTATTAAAGGATAAAGAGTTTAATCGCACTTTTCTAGAGGGCACAGAAGACTTAGCAAATAGAACACTTGAATCCTGGGGACACAAGTGGGAACTATTTAAACATACAATTAAACTGAAAGCACTTGAGAGAGCCACTATCCTGAGACATGCTGAAAAAGAACTTGAAGTGCACTTGCCTGAAAACTTGCAACAATTAATAGCGGAAGAATGTACTCAGGCTGGAACCTTTTCAGAAGAGATAAACAGAACTAAACAGAAGCTAGAGTTGATAGACCAAGATCGTTATCGCGGAGCATTTATTCGAGCTCGAGCAAAAAACTTAGTATCAGGAGAAATACCAACAAAACGAGCTCTTGGAGCTGAGAAGAGACATGCCTGTAAAAGTGAAATAAGAGAAATAGAATATATAGGAAGAAGGTAACTTACGAAAGAAGCAATAGCCGGTGCGTTTTTCAAATATTACAAACAGTTATTCACATCAACCAGTGTACACGCAGGTTGTCTTAATAGTGACTTTATTTCATTATTGCCAAGACTTAATGATGAAAGGAAGAAAATTTTAGAATTGCATATAACAGAACGAGAAGTTGAAAAAGCGATTGGTAAGATAAACAATGGTAAGTCTCCAGGACCTGATGGCCTGAGTGCTGCAGTATACATGGAATTCGAACACGTAATTTCACCTATTTTTAGGGAGGTATTTAACGACGCTTTCAAATGTAAACAACTTCCACCATCATTCTTGTCAGCCCACACGGTCTTAATACCTGACACAGAAGATCACGCGAAGTCAAGAAGTGTTACTGCATATAGAACAATTACCCTAACTAATGTTTACTGTAAAATTTTGATAAAAATATTGGCCACAAGACTCAAGACAGTTATGACAAAACTGGATGGGTCCTCCCAAACTTGTGGCATAAAGGGGAGAAAAATAATGACCAACATACACATAGCATGATCAATCCTAGAAAGTTCTGACGCTATGAATCTCAACGTTGCCATGCTTCTAATTGACCTCAAAAAGGCATTCGATGGCGTGCCGCATGACTTGCTCTTTTCATTACTTGAGCACAGTAACGTAGACAGTTTGATTAGCGATGGAGTCCGCATGGCTTGCACTGGATGCAGGACAAGATAGGTAATAAATAAAACTGCGTGTGAGCGTGTAACTGTGCTGTGGTTATCGAGCCAGAGTTACCCACTATTGCCCCTGGTTTTTGTAATTTTTATTGAACGTTTCTTTTTAAGTGTAGTTAATAACACTGCAATAAGCGGCTTTAAATTGCATGAATCTGAGGTTAGCCTCCTCGCATACACAGATGAGGTTGCAGTTTTCTGTACAAATTATGAGAGCGTAATGCACGCTGTAAATGCGCAGAAAACTTTTTGCCAAGCGAGTGGTAGTGCCGTCAACTGGGATAAGTGCCTAGGCTTCTGGCGTGGGGAATGGAACGTCACGCCAAGAATTTCCTAAACATTAAATGACAGGAAACACCAGTGAAGTATTTAGGAGTGCCGCTGGAGTTCTATCACGACAGCGAACCGTATTGGAAAAAAGAAACCGAAGCATTGCGCAATGATGAAAAAAAATGGAAAGGTTGGAGTATTTCGATATTCGCACAGGCCACAACGCGCAACTTGTTTCTGGTGAGCAAGCTGTAGTACGTATTGCCTCTAGCTCACGTTGTCACTACTAAGTTTTAGAAGTAGGTCCGTTTTTTTTTCGTAATGTTGTCTACCTGATCACGCAGTCTCCAGTTACTTCACTGAATCTTCTCCATGGCTTCGTCAGGGCTGAGGTTTCTAATACACTTGATGGCCTTACGAAGCTGCGGACGCCAAGAGATACGTTCTTAGGCGACCGCCGCTCGTTTATGCGAGCTTCCGAGCGCGAACGCAGCCGCGCACTGAAGTAGTCCATAGTTGCACTGAGCCTACACGAAAATAAAATTATGCTCAGTTAGTCAATAATTTATAAGAGCTGCCGCAGAACAACCGTAAAGTCTTATTGCAGGCACACGCAAAAATAAAACATCACAAAAATGACACTACAGACAGTGTTTAGAAAAATAAATAAAGTAAAGGAGAGAAAAACGCACACACAAAAAACAGCGCAAATTAGGAACAGTAAAGAGAGAAGAAAATGCTGGAATGGGAATAAATAATAACAAATAGAAGCCTTCCTTAAAAAAGAAAACGGGAGGAATTGGTATATCGTAAGAAACTATGTAAAGACACTGCAGAGCTGATGTAAATACAATGACAGCGGACTGTGAAAACCAGGAATATCATGAAGGGTACCATTGCAGAGACTTCGTATTGCGTAAAATGTACAGTATCGAAAGAAGGTGGCTTTGTTGTGACTCGGGGTTCTGAGTCGTATCCCACCGCTGACGACCAGTTGTTGTGATCCCGGGGTGCTGAGTCGTATCTCACCGCTGCCAACCAGTTGTTGCGGGTCGGAAGGAAAGTCGCTGGAGGATACGAAAACAAAACCCGGTCTCTTGTGGTAGCGTGGTGTAGCTTCGGGTTGAGGAAACGACCGCTTACAAGATGGGGACACGAAAAACAAACAGGTTTATGGCACTATTTACAAATATTTACAGCATGAGGATAAGAGTTCACAAACCACGAGCGTGGTGGTTGAACCTTTACTTGGTTCAGAGCGACGTCCCGCATTCTGCGGCGCCGTTATAAGCCCTGTCGGGCTCCTCCTTCTTCAGTGGAACACCAATCACACACACACACAACAGGTGAGGGGTACGAGCATGCACAGCGCACGTGAACATCCAATTTTGAGTCAAGATCACTGCACTGAAAGGTGGCGCCAGAGGGGCTCTTCCTCGTCGTGTGTGTTACTGGTCGAGGGGTCCCAAGCTTCGGACAGCAGACATCAAACGGTCCGCCAATCTGCCCGCTCAATTAGCAGGGAACTTTGGGTCGGCGGTCGCCGTTTCTTCAAAGGAAGACGATGTCTTTGTTGTCCTCTCTGGAACGACTTACAGCTTCGTGGCGACACGACGTCTCATCCGCCGGCTAGCAGGGACAATACCTGGCGGGCATAGGCAGCCAGGCAGTCGGCTACTTGTTTGAGGATTAAAAGAGCGCCGCTCCCCCATCAGCTCTCGACGCTGGTTGCAAGAAAACCGGGGCTCCAGGCCTGGGAACGCTGCCCGGCTACGCTTCTCAGCGACAGCATGGCGCCTGCTGACGACGGTCATAACAGCTTCCCCTCGCCAGATGAGTCACGGAGGGCAGCAGTCAACACTGCTGCTCGCAGGGACGACGAAAGGGTCAGTAGCTGAATGGCAGGAACTGGCCTTCGCTTGTGGCATGGTCCAGGTAATTGCCGAATCTTCGACAGGATCTCTGATACTCGACCACATGTACAAGCAAGCACTCGGCCCCCCTCGAACAAACCAAGCCAAAAGAGGGATAGCAAACCAATTTTAATTACTAGCTTTAAGAAAAGCTCACACTCAGAACTCTCAGGACTCACTTGCGCTGAGAAGCCAGACGTGCTACCTTACAAATTTTCATACGATGCACGAAAAAACTAAAATATCAATTTTGATACACCAAGAGCACTCCAGAATGGTTTAGAAAGAGCGGCTGAGCGCGTCCGCGTTTCCATTCAATTTGCCTTTTTTATACTTAATATAAAAATGATATTGCTGAAGAATCAAGCTCCACCTCAAAAGGCGACTGTTCTTTGATGTCGCAGTTTTCAGCCAGGTAAGGGGACAATGGTCTGTCCCTACTTTAAATTTAGCACCTCTGAGATAACACTGCAACTGATGAATGGCCTACGCAAGGCAAGCGCATTCATTTCCTGAAGCGCAGTATGTTATCTCACCTGAGCCCAAATTCTGGCTCAAGTAGAACGCATCATACTGGTTGCCACTGTCGTCGAGACATATAACGGCAGCCTCCTTCTTTTTGTCGCTGACTACTTACACGGCTCTGTCCCGCTGAGAGCATCGGTCCGGAACTCGAATTCAGCGAGCGCTAAGATTGTTCCAACGTCAGTCTTTGTTTACGTGTACCAATAACCGTCTACTACTGAGACATTAAGCTCACCAGCCTCCCGAAAGCTTAACCTAAGCTGTGACCTAACGGTCTACCTCAACGGTTAGGGAAAGCTCGATGATCTTCTCATGGTCACTCGATCAATCCTTCTTCAAAGAAGGCAACAACAAAAAAGTAACAAACACTGCCTTCTAGCAGGTTTGTTCGGTTAAAGTTTCCAGCCTTTGCTAGCACCTTTGATTAAAAAAAACCACTGAGTTCTTCGGAGCGTTTTCAATTATTCTCATTCCTGCAGCGCCGCAAAATGCACGGCACTAATAACCAAACGCTTAAGCCCTCACACTGTGTCTTTCTTACGTTACGTTGTAACACACCATGTAAAACGCAAAAATAACCATAGGTAAAACACCTGAAAAGCACCTCACAACAATCGCGAAGGTTTTTTATAAAACCGTGCGCCAATGGCTCTCAATTCTCACAGCGAGCATCGACTACTCCACTGTGTCGCGCCAAGCTTAATCATTTTACAAAATCGATTGGTTTATGTTAACATCTTCCTTCAAATGCTCGTTCACTCCAAATCCACTTGACAGTGAAGGCATACGATATAACACTAAACCTTAAAAACACTCGAAAATAACACTTTTTCTCGGTTTTTACCTTACGCAAATTTTCGCACTCGTGATTAAACTAATTCGATGCTGACTTTCAGACTTTGGTTCGGCGGTTTTCCTTCTGAAAAATTTACATCAAATCTTGCAACCTATACACAATTGAAACGACTCCAACATGAATCTGTAATGTTGCACTGAGTAACGATACTTAGCACACGCGTGCAACAATTACTCAAACTGACCGTGCCCCCTTTTCTATAATAGATTTGCCTGAATCGCACACGATGGGGTCGCGGTCCCGGCGGTTTTCGAACACGCCAGAGGCTACAAAACGCATAAACGCTAGGCGGTGTCCTGCTGTCACACCTCCTTTTCCACTTCGGCCTGTTCCCTTCAGGAATTGGAAAGGGACGCGAGGAGCGGGAGTGAAACCTGTGCCGTTTTTTTTTGTGTTCTCCCCTACGCGGTATTTAGCCACTCTGCGCTTTCGACTTTGACCCATCGGGCAAGGCCGCTTTCCCGAAATCGTCGAATGCAACCGCGTTTTTCGTTGGGGTAATGCACGTCGTTTCCCCTCTCTACACCTGGCTCGCCGCTTGTACCTCTCTGAACGCCACCATTGACGTTTCCTGGAACGGATTAACGGCCGACCCTCTCTTATTTCTTGCGACTGACTGAAGCCTGTCCTAGGCTTGCGCAGTAACGAACGCTTCTGCTTCTTTCTTTTTCCTGGATGTTTGCAAACCAGCTCGATGGTATGGCTGCACTGTTGAAGCATGGCGTTCTTGCTCTCACCGGCCACTGCGCTATCCATGCCTACATTTGACGATGTCGAAAGGTCCCCTTGAGGCACGAAGAAGGTTTTCAGCTCATTACTGGACCCATTAGGGCTGCTGGCACCGTCAACATGCACGCAAGGAGCGTCCCTCGACATCGTCCCTACTGCTAGACCGGCCACGGCCTCGTTTTCAGCATGCTCTACTTTGATGGATTCTGCAATACGCGGGCCCGTTACTGGCGCGATCTTTGGTTCAAGCGCTTCCTGACGCGCCTCAACTTCCGGCGCTTTGCGATGCGCCTCGCTTTCAGACTCCGGTGCGAGTCTTTCTTTCTTTTTGCTAACAGAAGTTCCGAATCTCCTGATTAGCTCTGCTTTGGCGACTTCGTAGTTTTTCGCGTGCTGCTCACTGAGTCGCGCAACAACATCCACTGCCTCGCAGGGCAGAACCGTGCGTAGCCTCTGACACCAGGTGTCTCGCTCACACTTCAGTTGACTACACTTTCGTTCAAAGAGTCTAAGATACAGGCCCATATCCCATGATACCTCATATGGCTGCATGTACCTAGACATCTCGAACTCTGCCTCATTTTCGAGAAGTACTCCTTGCTGGGGTCCCAACCTCATACTCAACTCATAGTCTTGTTTGAAAAACTTCAGCTTGAGGCTTTCTCTTTCGTCTTCACTCTTACCTTCCATCTGAGCTGCTCTTAGTTTTCTTTCGATGATGAGGTCCCATTCTTCACTTAGTTCCTCATCATCAGCCCCCAAATCATTAATCGCTTGAATGATTATGGGTTTTCGTGCCAAACCCTTTGTATCGATCCCAAATTCCTCACACAACAGCAACAAGTCTGACTTCTGCAGCTCCCGTAAGTCCATGATCATACTGAGTGCTCGCTACTTCCAAAACAACTTTCCGAAACGGCGAAACTGAGTCTTTCGGCAAAGTTAACTACCAGTTCTAAAACTTAATCCTCTTTTAGAACCTGGTTTACTCAAAGAAAAAGCCAAGCACTCACCCATACGTGATCCAGGTCTCGAGCCAGCTGCTTCTCCTGGGCCGACTGTTGTTGTCACTTGTAGCTTCGCATCCCACCGTTGATCACCAGTTGTGGTGATCCTACCGCTGAGGACCCGTTGTGGCGGATCCCACCGCTGCCACCAGTTGTTGTGACTCGGGGTTCTGAGTCGTATCCCACCGCTGACGACCAGTTGTTGCGGGTCGGAAGGAAAGTCGCTGGAGGATACGAAAACAAAACCCGGTCTCTTGTGGTAGCGTGGTGTAGCTTCGGGTTGAGGAAACGACCGCTTACAAGATGGGGATACGAAAAACAAACAGGTTTATGGCACTATTTACAAATATTTACAGCATGCGGATAAGAGTTCACAAACCACGAGCGTGGTGGTTAAACCTTTACTTGGTTCAGAGCCTTCACAAACTACGAACGTGGTGGTTGAACCTTTACTTGGTTCAGAGCTACGTCCCGCATTCTGCGGCGCCGTTATAAGCCCTGTCGGGCTCCTCCTTCTTCAGTGGAACACCAATCACACACACACACAACAGGTGAGGGGTACGAGCATGCACAGCGCACGTGAACATTCAATTTTGAGTCAAGATCACTGCACTGAAAGGTGGCGCCAGAGGGGCTCTTTCTCGTCGTGTGTGTTACTGGTCGAGGGGTCCGAAGCTTCGGACAGCAGACATCAAACGGTCCGCCCATCTGTCCGCTCAATTAGCAGGGCACTTTGTGGCGGCGGTCGCCGTTTCTTCAAAGGAAGACGCTGTCTTTGTTGTCCTCTCTGGAACGACTTACAGCTTCGTGGCGACACGACGTCTCATCCGCCGGCTAGCAGGGACAATACCTGGCGGGCATAGGCAGCCAGCCAGTCGGCTACTTGTTTGAGGATTAAAAGAGCGCCGCTCCCCCATCAGCTCTCGACGCTGGTTCCAAGAAAACCGGGGTTCCAGGCCTGGGAACGCTGCCCGGCTACGCTTCTCAGCGACAGCATGGCGCCTGCTGACGACGGTCATAACAGCTTCCCCCTCACCAGATGAGTCACGGAGGGCAGCAGTCAACACTGCTGCTCGCAGGGACGACGAAAGGGTCAGTAGCTGAATGGCAGGAACTGGCCTTCGCTTGTGGCATGGTCCAGGTAATTGCCGAATCTTCGACAGGATCTCTGATACTCGACCACATGTACAAGCAAGCACTCGGCCCCCCTCGAACAAACCAAGCCAAAAGAGGGATAGCAAACCAATTTTAATTACTAGCTTTAACAAAAGCTCACACTCAGAACTCTCAGGACTCACTTGCGCTGAGAAGCCAGACGTGCTACCTTACAAATTTTCATACGATGCACGAAAAAACTAAAATATCAATTTTGATACACAAGGAGCACTCCAGAATGGTTTAGAAAGAGCGGCTGAGCGCGTCCGTGTTTCCATTCAATTTGCCTTTTTTATACTTAATATCAAAATGATATTGCTGAAGAATCAAGCTCCACCTCGAAAGGCGACTGTTCTTCGATGTCGCAGTTTTCAGCCAGGTAAGGGGACAATGGTCTGCCCCTACTTTAAATTTAGCACCTCTGAGATAACACTGCAACTGATGAATGGCCTACGCAAGGCAAGCGCATTCATTTCTTGAAGCGCAGTATGTTATCTCACCTGAGCCCAAATTCTGGCTCAAGTAGATCGCATCATACTCGTTGCCACTGTCGTCGAGACATATAACGGCAGCCTCCTTCTTTTTGTCGCTGACTACTTACAAGGCTCTGTCCCGCTGAGAGCATCAGTCCGGAACTCGAATTCAGCGAGCGCTAAGATTGTTCCAACGTCAGTCTTTGTTTACGTGTACCAATAACCGTCTACTACTGAGACATTAAGCTCACCAGCCTCCCGAGAGCTTAACCTAAGCTGTGACCTAACGGTCTACCTCAACGGTTAGGGAAAGCTCGATGATCTTCTCATGGTCTCTCGATCAATCCTTCTTCAAAGAAGGCAACAACAAAAAAGTAACAAACACTGCCTTATAGCAGGTTTGTTCGGTTAAAGTTACCAGCCTTTGCTAGCGCCTTTGAATTAAAAAAACCACTGAGTTCTTCGGAGCGTTTTCAATTATTCTCATTCCTGCAGCACTGCAAAATGCACGGCACTAATAACCAAACGCTTAAGCCCTCACACTTTGTCTTTCTTACGTTACGTTGTAACACACCATGTACAACGCAAAAATAACCATAGGTAAAAACACCTGAAAAGCACCTCACAACAATCGCGAAGGTTTTTTATAAAACCGTGCGCCAATGGCTCTCAATTCTCACAGCGAGCATCGACAACTCCACTGTGTCGCGCCAAGCTTAATCATTTTACAAAATCGATTGGTTTATGTTAACATCTTCCTTCATATGCTCGTTCACTCCAAATCCACTTGACAGTGAAGGCATACGATATAACACTAAACCTTAAAAACACTCGAAAATAACACTTTTTCTCTGTTTTTGCCTTACGCAAATTTTCGCACTCGTGAATAAACTAATTCGATGCTGACTTTCAGACTTTGGTTCGGCGGTTTTCTTTCTGAAAAATTTACATCAAATCTTGTAACCTATACACAATTAAAACGACTCCAACATGAATCTTCAATGTTGCACTGAATAACGATACTTAGCACACGCGTGCAACAATTACTTAAACTGACCGTGCCCCCTTTTCTATACTAGATTTGCCTGAATCGCACACGATGGGGTCGCGGTCCCGGCGGTTTTCAAACACGCCAGAGGCTACAAAACGCATAAACGCTGGGCGGTGTCCTGCTGTCACACCTCCTTTTCCACTTCGGCCTGTTCCCCTCAGGAATTGGAAAGAGACGCGAGGAGCAGGGGTGAAACCTGTGCCATTTTTTTTTGTGTTCTCCCCTACGCCACTCTGTGCTTTCGACTTTGACCCATCGGGCAAGGCCGCTTTCTCGAAATCGTCGAATGCAACCGCGTTTTTCGTTGGGGTAATGCACGTCGTTTCCCCTCTCTACACCTGGCTCGCCGCTTGTACCTCTCTGAACGCCACCATTGTCGTTTCCTGGAACGGATTAACGGCCGACCCTCTCGTATTTCTTGCGACTGACTGAAGCCTGTCCTAGGCTTGCGCAGTAACGAACGCTTCCGCTTCTTTCTTTTTCCTGGATGTTTGCAAACCAGCTCGATGGTATGGCTGCACTGTTGAAGCATGGCGTTCTTGCTCTCACCGGCCACTGCGCTATTTATGCCTACATTTGACGATGTCGAAAAGTCTCCTTGAGGCACGAAGAAGGTTTTCAGCTCATTACTGGACCCATTAGGGCTGCTGGCACCGTCCTCATGCACGCAAGGAGCGTCCCTCGACATCGTCCCTACTGCTAGACCGGCCACGGCCTCGTTTTCAGCATGCTCTACCTTGATGGATTCTGCAATACGCGGGCCCGTTACTGGTGCGATCTCTGGTTCAAGCGCTTCCTGACGCGCCTCAACTTCCGGCGCTTTGCGATGCGCCTCGCTTTCAGACTCCGGTGCGAGTCTTTCTTTCTTTTTGCTAACAGAAGTTCCGAATCTCCTGATTAGCTCTGCTTTGGCGACTTCGTAGTTTTTCGCGTGCTGCTCACTGAGTCGCGCAACAACATCCACTGCCTCGCAGGGCAGAACCGTGCGTAGCCTCTGACACCAGGTGTCTCGCTCACACTTCAGTTGACTACGCTTTCGTTCAAAGAGTCTAAGATACAGGCCCATATCCCATGATACCTCATATGGCTGCATGTACCTAGACATCTCGAACTCTGCCTCATTTTCGAGAAGTACTCCTTGCTGGGGTCCCAACCTCATACTCAACTCATAGTCTTGTTTGAAAAACTTCAGCTTGAGGCTTTCTCTTTCGTCTTCACTCTTACCTTCCATCTGAGCTGCTCTTAGTTTTCTTTCGATGATGAGGTCCCATTCTTCACTTAGTTCCTCATCATCAGCCCCCAAATCATTAATCGCTTGAATGATTATGGGTTTTCGTGCCAAACCCTTTGTATCGATCCCCAATTCCTCACACAACAGCAACAAGTCTGACTTCTGCAGCTCGCGTAAGTCCATGATCATACTGAGTGCTCGCTACTTCCAAAACAACTTTCCGAAACGTCGAAACTGAGTCTTTCGGCAAAGTTAACTACCAGTTCTAAAATTTATTCCTCTTTTAGAACCTGGTTTACTCAAAGAAAAAGCCAAGCACTCACCCATACGTGATCCAGGTCTCGAGCCAGCTGCTTCTCCTGGGCCGACTGTTGTTGTCACTTGTAGCTTCACAACCCACCATTGATCACCAGTTGTGGTGATTCTACCGCTGAGGACCCGTTGTGGCGGATCCCACCGCTGCCACCAGTTGTTGTGACTCGGGGTTCTGAGTCGTATCCCACCGCTGACGACCAGTTGTTGTGATCCCGGGGTGCTGAGTCGTGTCTCACCGCTGCCAACCAGTTGTTGCGGGTCGGAAGGAAAGTCGCTGGAGGATACGAAAACAAAACCCGGTCTCTTGTGGTAGCATGGTGTAGCTTCGGGTTGAGGAAACGACCGCTTACAAGATGGGGATACGAAAAACAAACAGGTTTATGGCACTATTTACAAATATTTACAGCATGAGGATAAGAGTTCACAAACCACGAGCGTGGTGGTTGAACCTTTACTTGGTTCAGAGCCTTCACAAACTACAAACATGGTGGTTTAACCTTTACTTGGTTCAGAGCGACGTCCCGCATTCTGCGGCGCCGTTATAAGCCCTGTCGGGCTCCTCCTTCATCAGTGGAACACCAATCACACACACACACAACAGGTGAGGGGTACGAGCATGCACAGCGCACGTGAACATCCAATTTTGAGGCAAGATCACTGGACTGAAAGGTGGCGCCAGAGGGGCTCTTTCTCGTCGTGTGTGTTACTGGTCGAGGGGTTCCAAGCTTCGGACAGCAGACATCAAACGGTCCGCCAATCTGTCCGCTCAAATAGCAGGGCACTTTGTGGCGGCGGTCGCAGTTTCTTAAAAGGATGACGCTGTATTTGTTGTCCTCTCTGGAACGACTTACAGCTTCGTGGCGACACGACGTCTCATCCGCCGGCTAGCAGGGACAATACCTGTCGGGCATGGGCAGCCAGCCAGTCGGCTACTTGTTTGAGGATTAAAAGAGCGCCGCTCCCCCATCAGCTCTCGACGCTGGTTCCAAGAAAACCGGGGTTCCAGTCCTGGGAACGCTGCCCGGCTACGCTTCTCAGCGACAGCATGGCGCCTGCTGACGACGGTGATAACAGCTTCCCCCTCGCCAGATGAGTCACGGAGGGCAGCAGTCAACACTGCTGCTCGCAGGGACGACGAAAGGGTCAGTAGCTGAATGGCAGGAACTGGCCTTCGCTTGTGGCATGGTCCAGGTAATTGCCGAATCTTCGACAGAATCTCTGATACTCGACCACATGTACAAGCAAGCACTCGGCCCCCCTCGAACAAACCAAGCCAAAAGAGCGATAGCAAACCAATTTTAATTACTAGCTTTAACAAGAGCTCACACTCAGAACTCTCAGGACTCACTTGCGCTGAGAAGCCAGACGTGCTACCTTACAAATTTTCATACGATGCACGAAAAAACTAAAATATCAATTTTGATACACCAAGAGCACTCTAGAATGGTTTAGAAAGAGCGGCTGAGCGCGTCCGCGTTTCCATTCAATTTGCCTTTTTTATACTTAATATCAAAATAATATTGCTGAAGAATCAAGCTCCACCTTGAAATGCGACTGTTCTTCGATGTCGCAGTTTTCAGCCAGGTAAGGGGACAATGGTCTGTCTCTACTTTAAATTTAGCACCTCTGAGATAACACTGCAACTGATGAATGGCCTACGCAAGGCAAGCGCATTCATTTCTTGAAGCGCAGTATGTTATCTCACCTGAGGCCAAATTCTGGCTCAAGTAGAACGCATCATACTCGTTGCCACTGTCGTCGAGACATATAACGGCAGCCTCCTTCTTTTTGTCGCTGACTACTTACAAGGCTCTGTCCCGCTGAGAGCATCGGTCCGGAACTCGAATTCAGCGAGCGCTAAGATTGTTCCAACGTCAGTCTTTGTTTACGTGTACCAATAACCGTCTACTACTGAGACATTAAGCTCGCCAGCCTCCCGAGAGCTTAACCTAAGCTGTGACCTAACGGTCTACCTCAACGGTTAGGGAAAGCTCGATGATCTTCTCATGGTCACTCGATCAATCCTTCTTCAACGAAGGCAACAACAAAAAAGTAACAAACACTGCCTTCTAGCAGGTTTGTTCGGTTAAAGTTACCAGCCTTTGCTAGCGCCTTTGATTAAAAAAAACCACTGAGTTCTTCGGAGCGTTTTCAATTATTCTCATTCCTGCAGCGCTGCAAAATGCACGGCAGTAATAACCAAACGCTTAAGCCCTCACACTTTGTCTTTCTTACGTTACGTTTTAACACACCATGTACAACGCAAAAATAACCATAGGTAAAAACACCTGAAAAGCACCTCACAACAATCGCGAAGGTTTTTTATAAAACCGTGCGCCAATGGCTCTCAATTCTCACAGCGAGCATCGACAACTCCACTGTGTCGCGCCAAGCTTAATCATTTTACAAAATCGATTGGTTTATGTTAACATCTTCCTTCATATGCTCGTTCACTCCAAATCCACTTGACAGTGAAGGCATACGATATAACACTAAACCTTAAAAACACTCGAAAATAACACTTTTTCTCGGTTTTTACCTTACGCAAATTTTCGCACTCGTGAATAAACTAATTCGATGCTGACTTTCAGACTTTGGTTCGGCGGTTTTCTTTCTGAAAAATTTACATCAAATCTTGTAACCTATACACAATTAAAACGACTCCAACATGAATCTTCAATGTTGCACTGAATAACGATACTTAGCACACGCGTGCAACAATTACTCAAACTGACCGTGCCCCCTTTTCTATACTAGATTTGCCTGAATCGCACACGATGGGGTCGCGGTCCCGGCGGTTTTCGAACACGCCAGAGGCTACAAAACGCATAAACGCTAGGCGGTGTCCTGCGGTCACACCTCCTTTTCCACTTCGGCCTGTTCCCCTCAGGAATTTGAAAGGGACGCGAGGAGCAGGGGTGAAACCTGTGCCATTTTTTTTTGTGTTTTCCCCTACGCGGTATTTAGCCACTCTGCGCTTTCGACTTTGACCCATCGGGCAAGGCCGCTTTCCCGAAATCGTCGAATGCAACCGCGTTTTCCGTTGGGGTAATGCACCTCGTTTCCCCTCTCTACACCTGGTGTGCCGCTTGTACCTCTCTGAACGCCACCATTGACGTTTCCTGGAACGGATTAACGGCCGACCCTCTCGTATTTCTTGCGACTGACTGAAGCCTGTCCTAGGCTTGCGCAGTAACGAACGCTTCCGCTTCTTTCTTTTTCCTGGATGTTTGCAAACCAGCTCGATGGTATGGCTGCACTGTTGAAGCATGGCGTTCTTGCTCTCACCGGCCACTGCGCTATCCATGCCTACATTTGAAGATGTCGAAAGGTCCCCTTGAGGCACGAAGAAGGTTTTCAGCTCATTACTGGACCCATTAGGGCTGCTGGCACCGTCCTCATGCACGCAAGGAGCGTCCCTCGACATCGTCCCTACTGCCAGACTGACCACGGCCTCGTTTTCAGCATGCTCTACCTTGATGGATTCTGCAATACGCGGGCCCGTTACTGGCGCGATCTCTGGTTCAAGCGCTTTCTGACGCGCCTCAACTTCCGGCGCTTTGCGATGCGCCTCGCTTTCAGACTCCGGTGCGAGTCTTTCTTTCTTTTTGCTAACAGAAGTTCCGAATCTCCTGATTAGCTCTGCTTTGGCGACTTCGTAGTTGTTCGCGTGCTGCTCACTGAGTCGCGCAACAACATCCACTGCCTTGCAGGGCAGAACCGTGCGTAGCCTCTGAGACCAGGTGTCTCGCTCACACTTCAGTTGACTACACTTTCGTTCAAAGAGTCTAAGATACAGGCCCATATCCCATGATACCTCATATGGCTGCATGTACCTAGACATCTCGAACTCTGCCTCATTTTCGAGAAGTACTCCTTGCTGGGGTCCCAACCTCATACTCAACTCATAGTCTTGTTTGAAAAACTTCAGCTTGAGGCTTTCTCTTTCGTCTTCACTCTTACCTTCCATCTGAGCTGCTCTTAGTTTTCTTTCGATGATGAGGTCCTATTCTTCACTTAGTTCCTCATCATCAGCCCCCAAATCATTAATCGCTTGAATGATTGTGGGTTTTCGTGCCAAACCCTTTGTATCGATCCCCAATTCCTCACACAACAGCAACAAGTCTGACTTCTGCAGCTCGCGTAAGTCCATGATCATACTGAGTGCTCGCTACTTCCAAAACAACTTTCCGAAACGGCGAAACTGAGTCTTTCGGCAAAGTTAACTACCAGTTCTAAAATTTAATCCTCTTTTAGAACCTGGCTTACTCAAAGAAAAAGCCAAGCACTCACCCATACGTGATCCAGGTCTCGAGCCAGCTGCTTCTCCTCGGCCGACTGTTGTTGTCACTTGTAGCTTCGCATCCCACCGTTGATCACCAGTTGTGGTGATCCTACCGCTGAGGACCCGTTGTGGCGGATCCCACGGCTGCCACCAGTTGTTGTGACTCGGGGTTCTGAGTCGTATCCCACCGCTGACGACCAGTTGTTGTGATCCCGGGGTGCTGAGTCGTATATCACCGCTGCCAACCAGTTGTTGCGGGTCGGAAGGAAAGTCGCTGGAGGATACGAAAACAAAACCCGGTCTCTTGTGGTAGCGTGGTGTAGCTTGGTGTTGAGGAAACGACCGCTTACAAGATGGGGATACGAAAAAGAAACAGGTTTATGGCACTATTTACAAATATTTACAGCATGAGGATAAGAGTTCACAAACCACAAGCGTGGTGGTTGAACCTTTACTTGGTTCAGAGCCTTCACAAACTACGAACGTGGTGGTTGAACCTTTACTTGGTTCAGAGCGACGTCCCGCATTCTGCGGCGCCGTTATAAGCCCTGTCGGGCTCCTTCTTCTTCAGTGGAACACCAATCACACACACACACACAACAGGTGAGGGGTACGAGCATGCACGGCGCACGTGAACATCCAATTTTGAGTCAAGATCACTGCACTGAAAGATGGCGCCAGAGGGGCTCTTGCTCGTCGTGTGTGTTACTGGTCGAGGGGTCCCAAGCTTCGGACAGCAGACATCAAACGGTCCGCCAATCTGTCCGCTCAATTAGCAGGGCACTTTGTGGCGGTGGTCGCCGTTTCTTAAAAGGAAGACGCTGTCTTTGTTGTCCTCTCTGGAATGACTTACAGCTTCGTGGCGACACGACGTCTCATCAGCCGGCTAGCAGGGACAATACCTGGCGGGCATAAGCAGCCAGCCAGTCGGCTACTTGTTTGAGGATTAAAAGAGCGCCGCTCCCCCATCAGCTCTCGACGCTGGTTCCAAGAAAACCGGGGTTCCAGGCCTGGGAACGCTGCCCGGCTACGCTTCTCAGCGACAGCATGGCGCCTGCTGACGACGGTCATAACAGCTTGTACAAGAAATGGGCGATTCTCTCTGAATAATTTATGGGGAATTTGCCGTTTCACACAACTAAGAAGTAAAGGTAAGATATCATGTCATGAATCAGTTTGTAAAAAAAAATAGGAGGCCTGTGCGATTTCATCGGCAGTAAAGAGATGACAATAATAATAATGTTGCAGCGTGCAAACAAGATCCAGAAGCATTTCTAGTGAAACGATGGTTCAAAATGCTGATGGTTTTTTGCTAAACTCGCTAAATGGTCTCACTGCCAGATGTCGCAATGCCATTATACCAAGCGACAGTCGTTAGCTGAACGAATTTCTTTAAACGTTTTGATTTCATCGACGTACAAGAGAAAAGAATAATTGCAAATACCCAAAAACATCGTTACTGTAAAAAAATTACCGACTCTTCAGGGACTCCACTATACACTGGGACAACCTTCTGTGGCAATGAAGGGAAGGCTACAGAACCAAGTGGGCGTGTGCCTCCGCTGAAGAATATAGTACCGCAAATGCACCTGTGTTTCACGCGTGACGATAACAGAAAACATTACTTTTTTTTCTACGAGACGCTCTTTGTTTGTAAAGAGATGCTGAACAAACCAAGGAGCTGTTATTATTTTTTTACTTCATGATGTGTCATTTGACGTTTTGCACGTCTGAAAACATCGCCCGTTTCAGGTGCATCTCACAGTCTAAATGGCGTCTCCGTCTTCAGGTAAGTGCTCGTCACCCTCCAGCTATACCAACGAGTCACCGAAGGAGCTTGTGTCGATGTTCACCCACAAATGGCTGTGTGAGCAGACGTAGCCAGTTCTTTGCATGGACATTATTCGAACACGGCCAGCATTCAAAAGGCGAGTCCGGCCGGACTTCATCACGGGGACTACATCTGCTGTAGCTCCACCCCCATAGCTTTCCCTTCATTGCTATAGAAGGTTGTCCCCGAGTATAGCCGCGTTGTACAAAGAACACGTTTGACCATTTCAACAACATATCATCATCTATTAAGCAGATAGATGTGCAGGAGGTTCCCAACGGGCGAATCAAGGAAAAAGTTTGCGAATTCAACCAAAAACAGTGAGCGACAGACTACATCATTGGCCCGGCACAGGTCACACTACACAACGTCAACGTAGGCTCTCTGAGAAATACGTGGGGAACATCGCACCAAGAAACTAGAAAGATTTTGTGTTAGTTGAGCATATGGTAAAAAACCCGTCCTGATTAGGAATTAATGAATAATTCACGCTAACATGCAATATGTAGTGAAGAGCAAGCTAAAAGATCTTCGATGTCGCACACAGTAGAGAAATCGGACTATAATTCGAAACATCTATCTATCTATCTATCTATCTATCTATCTATCTATCTATCTATCTATCTATCTATCTATCTATCTATCTATCTATCTATCTATCTATCTATCTATCTATCTATCTATCTGTCTGTCTGTCTGTCTGTCTGTCTGTCTGTCTGTCTGTCTGTCTGTCTGTCTGTCTGTCTGTCTGTCTGTCTATCTATCTATCTATCTATCTATCTACTAGATGCGAAGCAGTTTAGGGTTGACCTCGATTCGTTGGGCGCCGTTATGAACTTCACAGCGCATGCGCGTCCGTTCTTCATGTCTTCTGGCAATGCTGTCACAAACAAGCATTCTTAGGTTGCATGTGAAAGAACCCCAGGTAGTCGAAATTTCCGGAGCCCTCCACTATGCCGTCTCATATTCATATGATGCTTTTGGGACGTTAAACCCCACATATCAATTAATCAACAAACGAGCGCTGAACAAAGCCACCGCCTTCGAATTCTAACCGCCACAGGAAATCAAGGCGCCAGATAGACGCGACAAGAGCAGACGCAAAAAAGAAAGAAGCGTCAAAAGACGCCACGCGCGCGCCTACTCTCCCCCATCGGAAAAGCCACCGCCACGCCGACCAACCTCTTCGCTTCTATAGCCGAGCGATCTCTAGATCTAAAGATCTCGAAGGGGAGGGGTGATGCAGAGTAGTGTCACGTTACAAAAGGCCCTTTCCACAGCATGGGCTGGGCTGTTCGGCAAGCCAAAAAAACGCATTCAAAATTTTGGCAACTCAGCGGCTAGTGCATATAGGCAAGCAGCAGAGGCAAAGAAGTGTGCTTTCCACCTGCGCGTGAAGGCTTGTCTTACAAGCAGGAAAACAATCTGTGTTTACGGCCCATGGTAGAAGACGTGTTCTTCAGTAGCAGCTTGTAAGGGGCATACGCGTTACTTTCGAAGTTTTCCTATTTATTCGAGTGCGTAAATCTGACGATGCGAGAGATCCCAAGACTGGCCTGGGTTCTGCGCATGCGCCGAAACACGTCGCAAGCTTGTTGAGTGCCCCAAGGCTTTGGGGCCCCAATTTTCAAGATCTCTAATATCTTGTCGCCTAGAAGGGCCCGAAATCACCAAAGATGCTCGCGGGATGCTCGCTGTGTGTTTTTTCTATCAAGAACGGATAACAAGACGTGAAATGGCGCTGTGTCTCAAAAAGGCTGCCATTGGTCGAAAGAAAGCCCGTTTTCTGCTACCACATGCACATGCTGGTTGCGTTTACACCATGAGCGCCGAAGAAGAGCACTAGAAGAGGTGGTGAAACGAGCCGACTAACGCAGCCTAGAGCAAAAAAGAGCAAAACTAGTGAACGCGTGAAATTCTACCAGCGTTTATAGCATACTCAGACGAAACTGCAACGTCACATCTACATTTGCGCCATTGGATGCTTTACGGGTCTTTGAGAGTGGATTTCAAACACCTCATTGTTTCTTCTTCCGTGACCCTTGGTCAGTCGCCCAGACGGACTGCAGGCCACGTCTATTGATTGACTAGCTGCTATGGACGGCAGCCAGAACAACAGTGCACCGCCTGGTGGCTGGGCCAGTCACTCAGCAGGATTCCAGGAACAGAACAGCGCCCGAGTAGATCGACGAGTTTTTCAAGCCAGACGGCCCACCGAGAATTTTTTAAGAAAGTTCTTGAGAAATTTTCTGCTAGGTAAAACAAGCGAAACACCCCGCCACGGTGGTCTAGTGGTTAAAGTACTCAGCTGCTGACCCGCAGGTCACGGGATCAAATCCCGGCTGTGGTGGCTGCATTTCCGATGGAGGCGAAAATGTTGTAGGCCCGTGTAATCAGATTTGGGTGCACGTTAAAGAACCCCAGGTGGTCGAAATTTCCGGAGCCCTTCACTACGGCGTCTTTCATAATCATATGGTGGTTTTGGGACGTTAAACCCCACAAATCAATCAAAACAAGCGAAACAGTGTGAGTGAGTTATTCTGGAGTCACTAGAATCACTTTGTCCGTCTAAACAACACCGCACAGTACCAAGTGGAAATCAATATCCACGTTTAACAGCAGACCTGATATTTTAACAACAACAATGTGTATGGCAGGGGAGATATGCGCTGCTCAAGCGAACGTATATGATATTTACTTACTCTTTAAATGATTCTTCGAAGATAATCACTCAACAATGCCCGGGCTTCTGAATTTGCCTGTTCGCGCGGCTGCTGCCTCACACTACCAGTACACGTACACTTCACTGCCCCATAGACTTGAGCACCAGCGCGCAGCTGCAATGCTATAGACAGTGCGCCTGAAAAAGCAGACAAATCTTGGCGCTGCAAAGTCGCTGATTTTCGCCTTCATGTGCTTTCGCTGGATCGCTGGTCTTTTGGTTGCTCAGGTGGAGTTCTGCGATAACCTGCCAGTTTTGGATTCTATGGATTCTTCTACAAAAATCTCCGACTACTCAACCACTTTGCCTGGCTGTTCCGGATTTCTGGCTGTTCCGGCTGCTGGCTCGTACTACCAGTGCACGGAAGTACACTTTGCTGCAATAAAGACTTGAACACCAGCGCGTATATGCAGCGCTATCTACAGTGCCTCTGACGGAACAGATAAATCTCAGCGCTGCAAAGTCGCTTGTCGGTGGGCATGGAAGCATGTACGGAATTACGTGCTTACGCACTTTCCCGCTTTTCGTGGTGTTTTTTGGTCATTACAGTATTACCTAGTCTATTTTTACGACTAACAATGTTTTCATTGTCATGCTTTCTTGCCCAGAAGCCGTCATTGCACCGCTTTGTTCATTATTGCTGATGTTGTGTGGCGATGTTGAAAGTAACGCTGGCCCGCCTAAAAAACAACCAGAAGCCTCAAGAGAAATTCTAAGAACAATTACGGATCTGAACCAGAGGTCTAATAGAATAGGAGACGTCCGAAAAAAGATATCTGACACAATTGAAGAACGTAAATGTTAACACAAAACAGTCGCTACGGCAAACTCTCACATCATTGAAAGGCTTGAAAAAGTTTAAAGCCAAATGGCAAATAGTGATCATTGGCAAAACGAAGTGAGCGAATTACGGGAAACAATGCAAACTCTTGCGAAAACTTCAAGTCATCTGCGTGTAAGGCTTGTGGATACGGAAGACCGCTCTCGTCGTGATAATCTCGTCTTTTACGGAATACAGAAAGATACCGCTGAGAATGCCCAGAAGTCTGAAAAAAAGTATTGAAAATCATAAATACCATGCTATATCTTGACCTAGCTCGCGAAAACATTTTAATAGCTTACAGGATCGGTCGTTTTTGCGCTGAGAAAAAAAACTGCCCTTTGATTGGTAAGTTTACCGCCAACATATTTAAAGAACAAACCTTTCAGAAATGTTCAGAGTTGAAAAAAAGTACTGGGTCAATAAGTGAATATTTCTGCCCTGCAACGCGATTTGCTAGAAACTGACAGAGTTCGGCAAGAACCTTCAAGTTCCTTATCAAGTGCGGTATAAAACGATTCTTTCAGATGCCGAATCCTATTGTTACAATGCGGACGACGATTCCATCCATGAAAATTGTCCGTCGAAAAACCATGAAAGTGTACACCCTACTCCTTCCTTTAGACCGAAACGAGGGGCGCAGACAAAAAGGCGATAGGAAAACGAGAGGGGCTGCAGCTCAAAGAATGATAGGCGGACTAGCTCAGTGGTATTGTTTACTAATAGAGGTAGCCTTATGCGAAAAAGAGCTGAATTATGTAGCCTAATTGATGATTCGACGCTGATAAAGTAGCCATTATTGAAACATGCTTATCTCCCAATGTGCACAACGCTCACCGGCTGTTTGACTACGAACTTTAAGAGAATGATTATTGGTGTTTGTTACCGCTCTCCGTCAATCTGTGCATCATTCAGTGAAAACTTCGCGATTGTTCATATCAAATTATTGTACAGCATCCTGGTGCTGAAATACTTATTATGGGTGGTTTTAACTTTGCCAACATTGTCTGTTTTGTCATACGTCCAATTTTAAGTGCATCATCGTCCGAGTTCAACAATTTTATCTCGGTTTGGGCTGATTTCGACTTATCGCAGTTAGCTGTTTTACCTCCTCGTGTCACACAAAATTCACCGTCACTTTTAGACCTTGTTCTAACGTCAGTTAAAAATGTCGCTTCCTCAATCACCCATTTGTCTGGCCTAAGTAACCATAACATCTTCACTTTCTGCTTAGTCGCAACACGTTTAGAAACATGCAAATGGTTCAAAACCATTAAAGATTACGGGAAGGCTAACTAAGACGCTATTAGCTAGCAGCATACGTTATTTCTTGACGTTTTCTGCCTGGTGTGTTCTAGCGTTCAGTACAGAGTAATTGGAATATCTTTAAATCCATTGTTTCAAAACTAGTTCAGAAACATGTAACTAGTCGTCGCCGATTTGCCAACAGTAAGACACCCTGGTACACTAGGTACCTCAACCGGCTTGCTATTAAAACGAAACGTTACTTCCGTAGAGCAAAACATTCTCAAAAAGTGTCTTATTGGTTATCATACAAAACAGCTGCGTTGTGACAAATTTCCGCTTTGAAATGCAGCAAATATTCTTTTTTCTATATTACTCTTCCGAACATGCTTAAAAATAACCCAAATAGCTTTTGGAATGCACTCAAGGAGAAAAATGACCATAGGTTTACACTGTTGTATACATCTGGTGACCCCATGCCGACAATCCTTACTGCCAATGTGTTGAATGAAACCTTTGTTCGATTTTTTTCATCTGCGTAAAACAATGATATGCCCAACTTCCCACGATTCAACTATCTTCCGATGGACTCGATTGTTTTCGATTCCTTTGGAAATGCAAAAATAATTGACAAGCTAAAGCTAAGATTCACTAGTGGTACAGATCTGATCAACTCGAAATTCCTCAAAAACATGAAAGAATGCTGTTTATTTATTCTACACTGCATTTTTTCGCAATCATATGACTCCGGCTCTTTACCTGAAGACTGGAAAACAGGTAAAATTGTCCCGATTTTCAAATCAGGAAAAAAGAGTGATCCCTGAAACTTACGTCCTATCTCACTTAAGTCAGTTCCATGTAAAATATTTGAGCACATCATCTTCACTCATCTTGCCAACTATCCAGAGGATAACAGTTTCGTTTCGACCTGGCAACATGGTTTCCGGAAATAATTCTCGTGTGAGACTCAGCTGATCAAATTCACAAAAAAACTATATGTATATGTTGACTCTGGATTTATTGCAGATTGAAAGTTTTATACTTCGCAAAAGCTTTTGACAAAATTACCACTCCTTATTATTGCATAAACTAAGCGCTCTTAATATTGATCCCCAAGTACTCACCTGGATTCGTGAATTCCTCTCCTGCCGTGTACTGTACGTCAGAGCCAACGGCTTTGACCCTCCAATAGCAAAAGTCGGTTCCGGTGTACCTCAAGGGTGAGTACTTGGTCCGCTGTTGTTTCTGATCTACATTAACGACCTACCTTCTAAAGTATCACCATAAGCTTGTTTGTTTACAGATGACTGTGTCATTTACCGGAAAGTAACCAGCGATTCAGAAGTGACATCACTACAAAATGCCGTATCACAGTGATGCCCCTCATAGTATATGGAACTGAACGCTGCTAAATGTAAAAGCATGCGCGTAACTAGGCTCAATCTCATCCCTCCGTCCTATTCTCTTAACAATTCAGCCCTGAAAAAGACAGCTTCTTATCGCTACCTTGGCGTTAACATATCTAATAACTTGTCATGGCAACACCACGTCTTTTACATACTATCTAAAGCAAATGAAACATAAGGTTACTTGAAAAGAAAGTTCTATCTTGCCCCACCATCGCTAAAACTATTGCTTTACACCACCTATGTTCGCCCTCAACAAGAATACGCCACGTCTGTCTGGGACCCGCACAGCTCTACATTATCACAAAGCACTGAGGCAGTACAAAATTGCTCTGTTCGCTTTATTTCATATAACTACAATCGCAGTGCCAGTGTCACAAAAAAGAAAACTGCCCTTAATCTACCTTCCTTAGCAACACGTAGAAAACAATGACGCATTTGTCTTTTTCATAAAATGAACTACCCTAACCCTGCTCTTCGTTCTTTGCTCATACACCATGCTCCATTTCGCTCACACCGACTTGATCGTCATCACAAAGTTCAGATACCATATTTAAAAACCACTGCAGGCTCTCAATTATTTGTCCCCACGACAGTAGGTGATTGGAATCAGCAGCCTTCACAACAGTTGTAACTAATATACCTGCTTTAAAAAATGTGTTATCTAGCGTTCTGTAGCACTACATCTTTATTTTTTCAACGTATTGCACTTTACTAGACTGCTGCGATTATTTTGTTTAATGCTTCCAGTTTTACTTTCTTGCTGTTATTGTTCATGCTATTGTTTATACTATGCACACTGCCTCCCCCCCTGTATTGTATTTATACCCTTAGAGTACTATAAATAAATAAACAAATAAATAAATAAATAAATAAATAAATAAATAAATTACGCCCGGGCTTCTGAAGGACGCTCATCGGTAAACTTTTCAAACAACTTCACCTCAGTGGTCCTCTGTGCACGGAAGACTCTTTATTGCATGAATGTTCGTCCGGTTTCACAGGCTCTTCATAGATCTCGGTGATATCGGAACCTTTCGCGTGTAATGTGGTTCGCGTTGTTCATATTTATTCAACTGATTTAGGTAGAATATTTTTTTCGCTTAGGTACAAAACCTAGTCGATAATATTTTTACGTTCATCTACTAGGAATGGCCGTTTCCAATGCATTGACGATTTGTTGCCGTCTGTAGGGAGCTTGATCAGTGCTTTATCGCCAACATTTCGCTTCTATAGACAGTTCTTTCGGTCATAGTAGAATTTTAGTCTTGGTCACGCTTTCTCAAGCTCCACATGGGCAAGCTTGCACGTGCCTTCAAGGCAATTAGATTGGTGAGGTACATATACGTGGTGCGCGTTTTAGCTTCGATGCTTTCATTGTTCCATATTTCTTTGACAACCGTGAATGGTTTCCAGATGCGCCGACAGTAAACGAGTTTGAAGGTTGAGAAGCCCAGCCTTGATTGCGGTACGTCTCCGTAGGCGAAAAGCAGTGGTGTAAAATATCTGTCCCAGAAACGAGTTTTTTTTAAGATATCATTTCAACAATGTCTTCAGGGTTCCGTTGAACAAACATTTCAAGAAGTTCATTTGCCGAACTTCTTGAAAAACTTCACAGCAATAGACTACCAAACTAATTTGTGAGCTCTGACGTAAAGCTCGTCCATTGGTCAGTCACAAGCTCTTTCGGTGGACCAATACGTGTAAAGGTCGCGATTAGTGCTTCTTCCTCGTGCACTGCACCGATTGCACGGCGTGATATTGCGACAGCATATCGAGTGGTGATGTCTATGGGTGTGAGCACGTATTCGGTTTCCGTGTTGTGATTATGAGGACAAAGAACCAATCAAGTCAACGCCCACGCGCTAAAGTGCTGCGCATAATAAGGGGAGATTGCCTAATGGCGCAGCACCTGCTTTACTTATCGGCGTTGTTTGTTTGCACAGATCACGGCATTTGATGAAGACTTTGACGTGACAATGCAGATCTGAACAATAAAAAATTGAGAAGGCGCAATCGATTGTTGTCCGTTTGCCTTGATGGCAAGCTATATGAACTTCATGTACCACTTCCAGGAGTGTTTTAAAAGTTATTGGCACGATGAGTTGGTGGAAGGTCCTGTCTGCAGAATGTTCGTACTGGCGGTACAGAAGTACAGCTCTTTCAAAAACGAATAGCAGTGACCTCTTCGCGATATGAAGGTTCTGCCTACCTTCGTGTACAGTGACTTCAGCACCTTGTTATTTTGCTCGTCTTTTGCAAGTTTTTCTTTATTTACGTCTCCTGTCTTTATCGTTAGTATACGCGGTGCACTTTTCTTTCCTTATGGTTTCCTCGTGGTGGAAGCGTAGCCAGTCCCAGTCTTTTGTTTCGGAGTTAGTGGTTGTGGCTCTACCTCCATCCACCACAGTAATTATCCAACTGGTGTCTGAATTGTAGAGTTCCCTGATACCTTGTAGGGGTCCTAAAACCACACCTTACAGAGACCGATTTATACACAAGGCCTTTTCATCATCGCTAAAGTGTTTAAATAGTAACCTTAACCACTGGTACATCTTTAGTAGACCTATCAGTGCGTAAAACTCTTTCAAGCTGTGGTCTGTAACGAAATCTCATCAAATGATCAAGTTATTGCTGCCGGTGTCTTTAAGCAACTTGACTGCCCGACCGAAGACTTTTCCTTGGACGACTGGCATGTCTTTTGCCAGGAAAACAAATTTTCTCCTGTTACCTCTTGTCAATAGCTGGTTTTATGTTGGCAACACTGGGTTGTTGGGTCCTTATGAACACATGCAGAACTCTGTGTGGCCTGCACGTTCGCACTTAAACAATTTTCGCTCTTTTATTCCAAGTTGGATTTGGTCCCTTCTATTGCTGGCGGTGGCCTTCATGAGCTTGATGGCGCAAAAGGTTGCTAAAGATATTACTTCAAGCTTGTTTCTTTCGAGCTTCTGAAGTACTCTGTCTGCATTTGTCTAGGTACGGTGCACTCACAAATTGAGAAAGGTTTCATTTTTATAGAATTGGTCAGTATCTTTAGCGAGTTCCAGCAGTGGCTTGCATTCTCATTGTTTCGGATTGCAGTACTAAATAAACTTCTCAGTGATCACCTCGAATGCTCTAAAGATTCTCAAGACGTTGGCCATGTCTATTCAATCGTGAAAGTACTCTGACAGTCTTTCAGCTTGTTGCATTCCCATATATCTCATGCTATTCTAAACTCCCCGCAACAGGCTTGCGTTGCACACCGGAATCTTCGCAATCATGCCTTTTTCATACTATCGTATACCAGCGAGTCAGCGGCATTCGTGCGAAAATTCACTTTCATGCTTTCCTAGTTAGGCACATGCTTATTTCAAGGACACATTTACTTTATGGCTATTCCTAGCTTGTTGCCACGTGCTCGAACCTTTGCAGATATGTGTGCAGGTAATCGCGTCGCTCATCAAGCAACGGCAGTAGCTTATATGGCTTGATAACTAAATATTAACAATTCAGTAGCGACATAGCCTCAGGGTTTGTTCCTGCAGACTCTGTAGCTCCTTCATTTGCTTGGCTATTTTCTCGGCTTACTTTATCGCTTCTTTTTATGGAGCACGTTCATTCTTTAGTCCTGCCTGTTCCACCCCAATCCACTTTTTGAGCTCTACGTCCGACCGTTCTATCTGTAAACCAACAGCGGGTAGTTTATCAGTATCCTTAATCGTACCAAATACAGTGCAGGTGTAATTGAGGAATGATATTGTCATGGGCTGAGTAAATACCTGAGAATGACGACGACGAATGGATGAAGAGAGCGTGCACGTACTGCAGCAGCGTTGTACACATTTGCTCACCAATATATTCATCGCGTATACATTACTCCTCGTAACATCATTGGTCGAAGGTGCGGTGTACAACTCGCTATACAGCCCCAGGAGCTGGATCTTCGCAGTTGACGGTGCATTGCAGCTACCACAATGACTGACCAGGCCACTGAATGTCAAGAAGTTCCATCAGCCCCGCGGCCGATCATTGTGGTGCAACCTCGTGACCCAGACCCACATAACGGCACAAGGGGAATAGAGGTCGATGACTGGCTGGTTCTGTATGAGCGTATGAGCACCAGCAATCATTGGCATACGATGTTTATTTTGGCGAACATCATCTTCTATTTAAATGGAACGGCAAAACTGTGGTACAAGACGCATCAAGAAGAGTTAACCAGCTGGGATGTCTGTAAGCAGAAATTACGCTATCTATTTGGGAAACCCATCGCATGACAACTGGCTGCAAAGAAAAAGCTTGTGACTCGTGCCCGGACATTCACAGAGCCATTCATCGCGTATATCCAGGACGTGTTGGCTTTGTGCCGCAAGGTCGACAACTACATTCTTGAGGAGGACGAAGTCGCACACATCCCGAAAGGCATGGCTCATGAGCCTTCGAATTCCTACTGTGCAAGGACTGCTCGACGGTGGAGTCGGTCATCGAAGCATGCTGTCACTTCGAACAGGCAAAAAGTAGGCGCATCATTCACCAATATGACCACCTTCTCAACACAGCGGCTATGTCTTTCTGCGAAGATTAGCCCACACTACATCAACAAACAGCACCGGAAAACGCCACCAGAATAGTCTGTCATGAACTCGAGGCTATGGCACCCACTATGTCCAGCGTCAGTGCTCCAGGACACAACCTCGCTGCTGTTTCAATCATACAAGCCGTGTTTCGCCTAGAGATCGCGAATATGGGCATTTCGCCACCTCATAAAATGTCCCTGCTACTTCCAGCTCGGTTTCTTCAGTCGTTTCGGCTGCCACTCTGAGCCGCACATTCGCAGCACGATGAAACCCAGCCGAATGGCAAACTCATGATGATCGGCCCTTATGTTTCACGTGCCATCAGATAAGACACATCACTCGCCATTGGACCTCATTGGACAGCCATTGGACCTCACACCTCGACCAGCCTTCTATAATTTGGGACCTCGCTTCGAACGTTTGCCCTATGCCAAGTCCGACTGTTCTGAGACAAGTGCAGAGCAAATTCAGAACGTCGGACGTGCCGCTCGCCATCGCTCGTGCGTCGTCAGCCCACTCGCCCCAACATCGCCACTCTCGGTCTCCCTACGACAGTCACTCGGAAAACTAGCTGGTGCAGCCCCTGGTGGTGACGCTGCATACACGACTCGAACTGTGAATCCTCTGATTACTCGTGACCAGCGGTGCCACCTTCTCACAATTCTCTTCGGTGGTTTACCTGTAACTGCTCTTATTGATGCCGGTGCACAAATATCTGTAATGAGCTGAGACCTGTGCCCCCGCCTTCGAAAAATTCTGACGCCTGCGATTGAGCCTACTGTTCGTACAGCGGATGAGAGTACTCCTGCTGTGCTTGGAATGTGCACTGCGCGATTACCTATTTCTGAGCATTAAAAAGTCAGTTCTGTTCCCTGTACTGCAAAATTGCCCTCACAAGCTCGTCCTTAGACTCGACTTTCTCATTTCGCACGCTGCACTCAGTTACTGTTCTGAAGGTCTTCTTCGGCTGGAACTCCCATCGCTCTCAGAGAGCGTCTCTGGCAGCGCACATCGTCTACACTCTATCGATTTCCTCCGACTTCCGCCGCCAGCCGCAGCCCAACTCCAACTCTCGTCATCCCCTCTAGTAGACTGCAATGCCGATAAGTAAAGCAAGTGTTGCGCCATTAGGCAATCTCCCTTTACTATGCGCCCTCTTTTAACGCGTGGGCGTTTACTTGATCGGTTCGTTGTCATCGTAATCACAACATGAAAATCGATAAGTGCTCACACCCATAGACAGCGCTACTCGATATGCTGTCGCAATACCACTCCGTGTAATCGGTGCAGTGCACGTGGCAGAAGCTTTCATCGCGACCTTAGCGCGTATTGGTCTACCGAAAGAGGTTGTGACTGACCAATGGACGAGCTTTACGTCATAGCTCAAAAAGGAGGTTGGTCGTCTATTGCTGTCAAGTTTTTTGTACTACGTTACTCCATGCAATGGCGAACGGACTCCTTGGAATGTTTGTTCACCGGAACTTGAAGACAATGTTTAAATGATGTTTCAGAAAAAACCTCGTTCCTGGGACAGGTACTTAACACCACTGCTCTCCGCCTACGAAGACGTACCACAATCAAGGTTTGGCTTCTAAACCTTCAAATTAATTTATTGTCAGCACATCTGAGGATCATTCACTGTCGTCAAGAAATAGGGAACTATGAAAGCATCGAAGGCGACGCCCGCATCAGGTAGATGTACTCATTGATCTAATTGTCTTGAAGGCAGGTGCAAGCTTGCCCATGAAGGAGCTTGAGAAAGCGTGAGCAAAATTGACATAATAATACGACCGAAAGAGCCGTCTACAGAAACTAAATGTGAGTGATAATGCACTGATCACGCTTCCCGCCAACGCCAACAAATCATCAATGCAATGGAAATGGCCATTCCAAGTCGATGAACATAAAAATAAAATCGACTAGGTTCTGTGGCTGAGCGAAAAAAAGTATTCAACATAAATCAGTTGAAGAAATATGAACAACGCGAACCACATTACACGAAAAAGTTTCCGGTATCACCGAGATCTAAGAAGAGCCTGTCAAACCAGAAGAAGATTCATGCACTAAAGAGACTTCCGTGCGCAGAGGGCCGCTAAGGTGAAGTTGTTTGAAAAGTTTACAAATGAGCGACATTCAGAAGACCCGGGCGTTTATTTATTTATTTACTTATTTATAGTACCCTCAGGGTATAAATACAATAAAGAGGGGGTGGGGGTGTGCATAGTAAAAACAAGAGCATGAACAATAACAGCAAAAAAGTAAAACTAGAAGCATTATACAAAATAATTGCAGAAATCTAGTGAAGTGCAAGACGTTGGAAAACAAAAGATGTACTGCTACAGTACACTAGATAAGACATTTTTAATGCAGTTGTATTAGTTATATCAGGTATAAAGGCTGGTAAGTGATTCTAATGACCTACTGTCGTGGGGTCAAATGATCGCGAGCATGCAGTATAGATGAGAAATAGGGTATGTTAACCTTGTGATGATGATCAAGTCGGTGTGGGCGAAATGGAGCTGGGTGTATGGGCAAGGAACGAGGATCACGGTTATGGTAGTACATTTTATGAAAAAGACGAATGCGTGATTTTTTATATGCGGAAGCATCTCATACTAGCGCCTTGTAGTGCGCCGTCCGCGCCGTCCGCACCGCTTCTCGAACATTCGACAGCTGACGCGCGCGCATGCGCCGTCGCGCCGTCGCCCACCATCTGTGCCACGCGCACTTCTCCTTCGAGAACATTCGACAGCTGACAGCGCATGCGCCGTCGCGCCGTCGCCATCTGTGCCACGCGCGCGCTTCTCCTTCGAGAACATTCAACAGCTGACAGTGCATGCGCCGTCGCGCTGTATATATACTCAAGGTCGGCGCTCGCTCGCTCAGTTGCCGCTCGCCCGTGGGTTTGTACGGCGCGTACACTCGCTGAAACGCGCAACGCACGACGACTGCAAACACCACCAGCCGACCACCATTCGCGAACCTGCATCGACCACGTCTTTGCAAATTTCGACCTACGACCGATGCAACCCGATCCACTCACTCTTTACTTTACCGACCACAAAGCTATCGTCCTCAATGTTCATCGCAATAAATAAAACACCGCCCTTTCGCATACGTGCCGTACGTGTTCACTCATTTAACACCCCATTTCACAACCACGTTAACCAATTTAGCCATCGACCCAAGTAAGTCGCAATTTAACACCCGTTAACCAATTACATGCTTCCGCATCCTCCTCAGTGTTCCCCCGAGGGAAGCTGCGTGCAATTTTTTTTCTATGTGTTGCTAAGGAAGGTAGATTAAGAGCAGCTTTCATTTTTGTGACACTGGCATTGTGATCGTAGTTGGATGAAATAAAGCGAACAGAGCGATTTTGTACTGCCTCAATGCTTTGTGATAATGTAGAGCTGTGCGGATCCCAGACAGATGAGTCGTATTCTAGTTGAGGGCGAACGTAGGTGGTGTAAAGCAATAGTTTCAGCGACAGCGGGGCAAGATAGAACTTTTTTTCAAGTAATCGTGAGTTTGGTTTGCCTCAGATAATATGTAAAAGACGTGATGTTACCTTGACAAGTTATTAGATATGTGAACGCCAAGGTAGCGATAAGAAGCTGTCTTTTTCAGGGGTGAATTGTTAAGAGAATAGGATGAAGGGGGGACATTGCGCCGGGTTTCGTTCATGCTTGTGCATTTTGCAGCGTTCAGTTCCATATGCCACGAGCTGCAGCACTGTGATATAGTCATTTTGTAGTAATGTCACGCGTGAATCGCTGGTGTTTTTCCGGTAAATGACACAGTCATTTGCAAACAAAAAAGTTTGGGATGAAATGTTATTAAGTAGGTCGTATTGTATATCAAAAATAACAGCGGACCAAGTACTGACCCTTGAGGTACACCGGAACCGACTGTTGCTAATGGAGAGTCAAAGGCGTTAGCTCGGACGTACTGTACACGGCAGGAAAGGAATCCAGAAATCCAAGTAAGTACTTGGGGATTATTATTAGGAGCACTTAGTTGATGCAACACTAAGAAATGGTAACTTTGTCGGAAGCTTTCGCACAGTCTAAAAAAAGTACAACCTACGATGAAGCCAGGGTCAACTTATACAAATTGGTTGTTTTTGACTTTCATCAGGTGAGTCTCACACGAGACAGATTTCAGGAAACCATGTTGCGAGGTCAAAAAGAAACTGTTATCTTCTGGATAGTTGACAAGATGAGTGAACATGATGTGCTCAACATTCTACATGGAACTGACGTAAGTGAGATACCACGTAGGTTTGAGGGATCAATTTTTTTCCGGATTTGAAAATTGGTACTCTTTTGCCTGTTTTCCAGTCTTTGGGTAAAGAGCCGGAGTCATAAGATTGCGAAAAATTACACTCTAGATTAATTAAACAGCAATCGTTCCTGATTTGAGGCATATCGAGTTCATCAGATCAGTACCAATAGTGGAACTTAGTTTAAGCTAGTCAATTTTTTTGCGATTCCTACGGAATAAAAAACAACCGAGTCCATCGGAAGAAATTTGAATCGTGGGACTTTGGGCATATCGTTAGTTTTCGCAGATGAAAATTATCGAACAAAGGTGTCGTTCAACACACTGGCAGTAAGGATTGTCGGCACGGGGTCATCAGATATATACGATAGCGTAAACGTATGGTCATTTTTGTCCTTGAGTGCATTCCAAAAGCCTTTCGGGTTAGTTTTAAGAACATTTTAAACAGTAATATTGAAAAAAAGAATACTTGCTCATATAAAGAAGCGGAAATTTATCACGAGGTGGCTGTTTCTTTATGATAACCGATGATAAACTTTTTGAGAATGTTTTGCTCTACGGAAGTAACGTTTCGCTTTAATAGCAAGCAGCTTGAGGTACCTATCGAACCAGGGTGTCTTACTGTTGGCAAATATACAACGACTAGTTGCATGTTTCTGAACTACTTTTGAAACAATGGATTCAAAGATATTCCAATTACTCAGTACTGAACGCTAGAACACACCAGGTAGAAAAACGTCGAGAAATAACGTAAGTTCTTCATTAAAGCGTCGTAGTTAGCCTTCCCATTTTCTTTAATTGTTTTGAACTGTTTGCATGTTTCTGAATGTGTTGTGACTAAGCTTAAAGTGAAGATGTCATGGTCACTTAGGCCAGGGAAATGGGTGATTGAAGTAGCGAAATGTGTAAGTGACGTTAGAACAAAGTCTAAAAGTGACGATGAATTTTGTGTGACACGAGTAGGCGAAACAGCTGACTGCGATAAGTCAAAATGAGCACAAACCGAGATAAAATTGTAGAACTCGGATGACGATGGTTTTGTAAATGGGCGTATGCAGACCAGACAATGTTGGGAAAGTTAAAATCACCCATAAGAAGTATTTCAGCACCAGGATGCTGCACAATGATTTGATTTAAACAATTGTGGAGGTTTTCACTTAATGATGCACTGGTCGACTATGAGCGGTAACAAACACCAATAATCATTCTCTTAAAGTTCGTAGTCAAACACCACACTGACTCCATATTGCTAGTAATGGGAACTACAAAACTTCTAAGGCTTTCAGTAATTGCAAGTAGCACACCACCACTAACAGATACAGTGTGGTCCATGCGATAGATTAAATATTTTTTATTGCAGTACAGCAGGTAAGCGTCACGCATATATGTGCATAACCTTGTTTCAATATAGGCTACTATGTCAGCGTTGCAATCATCGATTAGGCGAAATAATTCAGCTTTTTTTTTACATTGGGCTTCGTATATTAATAAACAGTACCGCTGAGTTAGTCTGCCTAGCACTCTTTGAGCAGCAGCCCCTGTCGTTTCCCTATCGCTCTTTTGTCTGTGCCCCTCCTTTTGGTCTAAGAGAAGGTTATTCGACAGACCGTTTTCATGGTTGGAATCGTCTTCCGCATTGTAACGATTAGATTTGCCACCTGAAAGAAGCTTTTTCATACGGTACTTGATAAGGAATTTGAACGCTCTTGCCCAACTCTGTCAGTTTCTTTTTAGCAAATCGCGTTGAAGGGCAGAAATTGTCACTTACTGACACAAATTTTTATTTCAACTCTGAATGTTTCCGAAAGATTTATTCTTTAAATTTGTAGGCGGTAAACTTAACAAATACAAGGAGGTTCTTTTTCAGCGCAAAAAAGACCGATCCTGTGAGCTCTTGCAATGTTTTCGCTAGCTACGTGAAGATCGAGCGTGTTATTTATGATTTCCAATACTTTTTATTTTTCAGACTTCTAGGTATTTCTAGAGGTATCGTCCTGTATTCCGTAAAATACGAGATTATTGTTATTGAAGAACCTTTCAGGTTCTTCAATTGTTTCAGAAATCTTTTTGTACGTCTTCCATTCTAATACACCTCTGGTTCAGGTTCCTAAGGGTTCTTAGAATTTCACTTAAGGCTTGGGGTTGTTCTTTAGGCGGGGCAGCGTTACTTTCAACATCGCCTCACAACCGCAGCAATAATGAACAAAACGGCGCAATGACGGCTTCTTGCCATGAAAGCACGACAATGAAGGTATTATTAGTCTTAAAACTAAATTAGCTAATACTGCAATGACCACCAACCTGCACGAGGAGCGGAAAAGTGCGTAAGCACGTCGTTCCGTACATGCTTCCATGCCCTCTGACGAGCGACTTTGCAGCGCTGAGAGTTATCTGTTCCATCAGAGGCACTGTCTATAGAGCTGCAGCTGTGCCCTGCTGTTCAAGTTTTTGGTGCAGCGAAGTGTACGTGCACTGGTAGTGCGAGCCAGCAGCCGGGCGAAGAGGCAAATCCGGAACAGCCAGGCAAAGTGGTTGTGTAGTCGGAGATTTTTGTCGAAGAATCCATAAAAGCAACAAGCCGACAGGTTATCGCGACAGCCGCGCGAACAGGCGAATTCAGAAGCCCGGGCAATGTCGAGCGATTATCTTCGGAGAATCACCTAAAGAGTTATTGAATATCATATACGTTCATTTGGGCAGCACATATCTCCTCTGCCTTACACGTTGTTGTTGTTAAAATATCAGGTGTGCTGTTAAACGTGGATATTGATTTCCACTTCATACTGTGCGGCGTTGTTTAGACGGACAAAGTGATTCTAGTGACTCCCGAATAACTAACTCACCCTGTTTAGCTTGTTTTACCTAGCATAAAAGTTCTCAGGACCTTTCTTAAAATGAGGAGTTATGTGGTGGAGGGTTGAAGAATGAAGCCGAAGCTGCGTGATTTTCGTGGAAGACGAAAAATTGCGCATGCACGAACGGAAATAAAGCGCGTTTTCACGTTCGAGGCACAGCACCATTTGAGGCACTTCTCGGTGGGACGTCTGGTTTGAAGAAGTTGTTGATGTCCTCGGGCACTGTTGTGCTCCTGTAATCCTGCTGCGTGACTGGCCCAGCTACCAGGTGGTGCACTGCTGTTCCGGCTGCCGTACATAGAAGCTAGGCAACCTATAGACGTGGCCTGGAGTCCGTCTGGGCGACTGACCCAGGGTCACGGAGGAAGAAACATTTAGGTGTTTGAACTACGCTCTCAAAGGCCCGTAAACCATCCAGAGGCACAAATGTAGATGTGGCGTTGCAGTTGTGTCTGCGTCTGCACCAAACGCTGGTAGAATTCTATGCGTTCACTCGTTTCGCTCTTTTTTTGCTCTAGGCTGCGTTAGTCGGCTCGTTTTACCACCTCTTCTAGTGCTATTCATCAGCGTTCATGGTGCAAACGCAACAGGCACGTGCATGTGGTAGCAGAAAACGGGCTTTATTTCGCCCAATGATAGCCTTTCTGGCACACAGCATCATTTGACATCTTTTCAGCAGTTCTCGATAGAGGAAAGGCACTGCGAGCAGCCCGCGAACGTCCGTTGGTGCTTTCGGGCTTTTGAGGTGAGAAGTTATTTTAGATCTTGAAAATTGGGGCCCCAAGAATCTTGCAGATTCAACAAGCTTGCAACGCGTTGGGGCGCATGCGCAGAACCCAAGCCAGCCTTGGAATTTTCGTTTGTGTTAATGAGATGCCCAAAAAATTGAAAGCTAGCATGGGCCCCAAGGGCGTCTTGGGCCGCCATACAGACGAAGCAGATGCAGCTCGAGCTACGGTATCGAAAGGCCCGCGTCCCGCATAATTTTTAGTTTGGCCACGGGAGGTGCCTCAAGCGTTTAACCCAAAGCAGCCGGCGTTTGACCCCGTTCTTAAAATCTGCTAATCCTCCGAAAGCAAGAGCACCCTAAGCAACGCCGCTTACGGACCCAGTGTGGTGCGCCCCCAATTCTCAAACTCTTTAATGTCACAATGCCAGAGAGCAATTTCATGCTGATGGCGTCTTGCTACAAAAAATTGCCCGCAGCTTCCCTCGGGGGAACTTTGAGGAGGATGCGGAAGCGGTTCCGCCAACAGTTTGGCCGGCGCTGGTCGAAGGGACGTCGATCATTCTGTTTGTGGATTCGTTGGCATTCATTTCACGGCGACTTCGGACGTCGACGCGCCGTACAAACCAACGGACGAGCGGCAACTGAGCGAGCGAGCGCCGACCTTGAGTATATATACAGCGCGACGGCGCATGCGCTGTCAGCTGTCGAATGTTCTCGAAGGAGAAGCGCGCGCGTGGCACAGATGGCGACGGCGCGACGGCGCATGCGCTGTCAGCTGTCGAATGTTCTCGAAGGAGAAGCGCGCGCGGCACAGATGGTGGGCGACGGCGCGACGGCGCATGCGCGCACGTCAGCTGTCGAATGTTTGAGAAGCGGTGCGGACGGCGCGGACGGCGCACTACAAGGCGCGAGTATAAGATGCTTCCGCATCTAAAAAAAAGAATTGCCGCCGTTTCAGTTTCAGTACAGCTGGTTGCGAGCGCTGCTCGCGTTCCACCGCAGTCTCTGAGCATCCAGGCAGCACAAAACGTTAGGTCAATGTTGGCGATATATTGGCAGTTTGTGGACTAACAATGACCCAGGAATGACAACGTACGGCCAATAATGGCTGTTCTAGCCGAGCAGAACGGCGACATTATGGCGGTATTGACAGACAGACAGACAGACAGACAGACAGACAGACAGACAGACTGATGAACATTATTTGCGTCTTGAGAAGAAGGTTCGAAAGAACCCACCGAAGGCTGCACCCGTGACGGGGTCGGGGACCAAAGTTTTCCCGATCGCTTCGCAGGCTCCTTAGATTGCCCGGAGTGGTTTCTCAAGTTGTGGACTTGCGATACATTCTAAAAAGACTGTCTCGCTTAGGTGATGCCTCCTTGTTGAAACGCCCAAGCGAGGGCTCCGCCACAACAAATGAGTGAAGGTGGCGAGCCAATCGCATGCTGAGCAGTTAAGAGATATGTTCGTATGCAGTGCCATAGTGGCCAAGGCAGGAAAGGAAAAAGTCTGGAGGAGTCGGAGGGCTATCTGCTGTCGCCTTGTTAGCTCCCTGGGCAGATCTGGAAAGGATTCTCTACCTAATCGGTAGTGCGATAACAAAACTCATGAAAGGGGTCAATAGTCCCCATCGGCGCCATCACCACTCCCCCCCCCCCCCTCAGTATGAGGCAGGCTCGTTAGTCCGGGGCAGAGTATGCATCTTTGCGAATGAGCGTGAGCCATTTCGTTGGTGTTGGTAATGCCGGAGATGGAAGCCCCATGTGGACGGAGAACCACGTCATTTCGTGAGGAAATACTGTGCCGTTCATGAGAATTCTATTAGCAGCCAAAGAGATTTGATTGGTGTCAAAGGACCCTGACGGTTTTCGTAGAATCAGCAGAAAATGGGGACAAATCTCTAGTCGTCAGCACTAGAGAGATAGCGACCTGTTCAGCTACTTCGATGAACTTGGCCCTCAGCGAAGCGGCACTACTGGTGCGGCCGCTCATGTCTACCACAGCGGCCACAAAGCTGTTTGATTCCGACCGAGATGCGTCTACGAAGAGCTCGTTTTTGCTTTTGCTATTTAAAGCAGAGAGGAGGGCTTTAGCCGTCCCTCTTCTTTTATTCTGATTGTCTACCGGATGCCTAATTCGTGGTTGTGGATGAACCATTATTGTCGACCTTACAGTGTCTGGTGGAGGAACTGCTCTCTCCTTAGTCAGACGACAGGTGATACCTGCTCTGCATATAATTGCCTTGCCGCCTCCAGTGCACGAATCTCTAGAAATCTAGGCAAAGCGCTGCGCTTGGATGAAGTCGTCAAGTTTGTTATGAACACCTTAATGCCTCGAGCCTCATAGTACTCGTTGGAGAAGGGAGGCTCAAAAGCTTTTTGACAGTTTGTCGAATGAAGACTTCTAGTTTGGCCTTTTCGGCAGTAGTGCAAGCGTGCATAGAAGCAACGGAGTTGATATGACTTAAAACGAAGGCATGCAATAGCTGTAGGAGGCTGTCCTCTTTGACACCTCCTCGTCTACCTGAGATCCTTTGAATAAGCCGAACGGTGGCAGCAGTGTGCTGTTGCAGCATCTGTATCGTAGCTGCATTCCTGCCCTTCTCCAAGGTGAACATGCCTAGTATGCGTAGTATGCGTCTTTGCAGGGTATTTCAACGCCGCTCTTCGTGAACAGGGGTATGTCGACCCCTGGGGTTGGTGCCCATCCAGTAGGGCGTCATCTCATGTGAATGGGTTGGTAAACAAAGAGTTCGGACTAGTCTGATAGCGCGAGGCTTATACGAGAAATGTGTTTTTTGACCATGCGTACAGCTTCATGGAGCGCACTCTCGGTGTGGCCCCCGAGCCATCCCGGGACCGAAGGTTCATGTCGTTGGCATAGATGGCGGAGCCCATGTCATTGTTGTTATATAGATCCTTAGCTAGAGCCATCATACCTATGTTAAAAGGAAGCGGCGAGATCGCTGCCACTTGAGGAGTGCCCTTGTTTCCTAGATAAAACTTGTCCGATTTCATCTCCCCTAACTTTATGGTGGTGGTTCTATCTGACAGGAGCTGCCATAAAAAACTGAAGAAATGTCTACTGAAGCCCAGCTCGGAGATGGCATAGAAAATGTGATCATGGAGTATAGTATTGAACGTTATTTTAAGATCCAGAGCCAAAATGACTGGAATTTCGGGTAGAGGCACCGAGGACCAGCGATTTGACTAGAAGCTCAGTTTCTTGGGTTGAAAGATGTTGGCAAAGACCAACCATGTTAGATGAGAAGAGGTCCTTGCGCTCTATACACTTAGAGACCCTATAGTTTATGACACGTTAGAAAATTTTGCTGACACATGATGTAAGCGAGATTGGTCTAAGATTTGTTGTTCGACATTTTTTACTGGGTTTGGGTATCAGTATTACCGTTGCGTGCTGTTACTTGTGTGCATGTGAGCCATTTTTTCCAATAATTGTTGAACAAATTGGTTAGAAAAGTAACTGATTCATCGTCAAGGTTCCTGAGTCTATGGTTTACGACGCCGTCAGCGCCTGGCGCCGAGGTCCTGTAGAATTTGCGAAGTGTAGACCTGACTTCCCATTCCGATATGTCACTGTCCAGCTCGGCGGAATCACATCCTGTGTAACCGGGTCGGCGTGTGGATGAGGTGGTATTTAGCGGGAGATGAATTTCGTCTAGATCTTGCATGATGAAACCTTTGCTACGATAAGTGAGTGCCTGGTGAGCAAGCTCTTCAATGGCGGATCTCTGAGCTACTCGAGTGTCGGTAGGTTTCAGAAGGTGTTCAAGCAAGTTCAACTTGCCGCCTACCCTCCTCTGACCGTCAACCTTGTCACACGTTTCGATCTAGTGTTCTTGTTCTGACACTTTAGAGTACGACGCAATTTCGGCATTGATCTCGGCAATGGGTTTCCTTAGTGATCCGTTCAGTTTGTTCTTCGGCCAGCGTTTTTCGAGAGATACTTTAGCTTCAAGAAGGTGCGCTAAGTGGCTGCCCAAGGTTCAGAAATTCTCTTCTGTTTCTATCTTCTTATTGGAAGCAGAAACATCAGCAAAGTGTGTTTCTATCCACTCTGCATAGTCACTGGGAGGAGCTTTGTCAATACTGGTGAAACGGAAGAGGTCCCAATCAAAAATGCGCTGTATTCTGGTGCTTTTGCATTGAGCATGTAGTGTCATTTCAATGATGAGATGGTCGGAACTCAGACCTTTTCCCATGTTTCGCCATGACCATAGGCGACCAGAGAGATATCTGGGGTCGAGGGTCTCATTAACAAATGGCCTAAACGAGTGGGGATGCTGGGGTTCGTTAGTAGCGTGAGATTGAAGTCCTGTATAGCCTTGCATATTGAAGCCTCTTTGGGTGAGTCTCTAACGTAGCCCAACGTGAAGTGCGCTAAATTCGCCGGCTTTTAAGGGAGTATGCTAGCGTCGGTGGCCATCTTTACTGCATTACCAATGAGGCCATAAAAGCGCTGGTCTCGTTGTTTTGGCGAACTGCATACGTTGAGGATAAGCAATCCTCTGCGCATGTGCTTTCCCGGTAAAAGTTATGTGCAGATATATTTGTCATTAGAGCGCTCATCTATGATTTCATGATCAATGACTGTGATGTCCTTTTTGACCAAAGCAACGACGCCTCTGCCACCGTCATGTACGCGTTCAAAGGACTCCTAACTAATAAACGTGTTCACGGAAGTGAGCGCCTCTATAACAAAGTTACTTGTGGTTTTGATGCACACAGTAAAAGGTATTGAGCTAACACTGCTTTTCTTTTTTTGAATCTGTAGCAGTTCTACTGCCAGACACAAAAGTTGGTGTTGAATATCGGAGCCATGATAAGCAATTATATTTAGCCGAAGGCTGAGCTTTAAGATTGCTCTGAGGGCGCGATATCTGTTTTATACAAGCTCCGCCACAATGGTGGGGTCTGATATTTAACTGGGATAATTTTGTCGAAAGCGCCAGAGACTCCGGGAGACCCGACCTACGTTCAAATGCCTTTAGGCAAGAATCAATAAAACGATTTTGTGCCTTGACAATCACTATGTACTTGGTGATTCCTTGATCCGCCGAAAAAATCTGCTTCAAGAATTCTGTGATTTGGTTAACACTCAGTTACGTCAACCTAGGCAAAATCACATACAGCTCAGCGCTTCCGACCACTAGCACCATCTTGGTCCCCATCTGGTCTCGCTACTGAAACGACAGTTTTAATCATTGCTAATTCCTATCTGACCTCCGCTAACTCAGAGCTGAGTATCGCTTTCTCCTTCCTAACTTTCTTAAGCTTCTGCGATTTTTTAGAGGTGACGTTGCCCCTGCTTACGTGGGTGGAGGGTCAACCTTGTGCTCTGTAAGGTTCTTCATTCTTCTATTGAGAGGCGCGTTTCGTGGTGACGGGAAGTGCGGATCCATGTCTTATGGTGAAGGGCTGCAGCCAGCCACTTGAAGATGGCTCAGATGGGCTCGCCTAGAGCGTGGGGGAATCTCGCATAGTCCACGTTGAAATCGCGTTTCATTTCTTTCTTTTTTCGCCTCTGTCGATTAACAAAAGGTGTCTGGTACTTTGATTTGCAGGCTTTGCTTCTGGTAGATTGGCCCTTGCCGCAGAGTTTGCACCTCACTTGGCACGAGTGTCCTTGCTTCAAGTCATTGGCCCCACAGTTGTGGCAAACGCTGATCAATGGAGTGGGGCAGACGTCCACACGATCACCAACGTGGGTGCATTTGCTGCACACCTCAATCTGCTTCTTTTAGAGGTAGCACCGAACTATTGCCTGGACAACTTTTATGTGGCTTGTCACGTCTGCTCCATCAAAAAAAGACGATGGAGCCGGCATCCTTGATGCGTTTGACTCCGCGAACTGTGGGATTTCCCTGGTGTACGATGAGCTTCGCGAGCTCGGCGTCAATGATGTCGCGCTTCAAGTTGCGGATCACTCCCTTGACATAGTTGCCTTGGGTAGCAGCGTACACCACTACTTCGCACTCTGTCCTGTTGAGGCTAATGTTCTAAGGAGCCAAGATTTTGCGAGCATTTTCTTCATTTTCAATGCCCACCACAACGATGTTTTGTACGAAGTCGGGGCAGACGAAATCGGTGCAGGCTTGAATGACGCTGATACCGGAAGCCGTGCAGATAGCGGTGTAGACGCCATAGCAACTGGTTTTGTGTAAAACCACACCATCTCAGGGCCTGACGATAATCTTCCAACGCGTAGAAGGTAGCTCTTGCATATGCTAGGCCACGATCACTGTAGCAGGACAGCTGCCCGGCGGCTGCTTTGGACGCCAACCTTGCTGCTGTCTTGAAAGCTTCCTGAAGCAATGGATTGAGACAGGCTGTTGCTCTCCGCGTCTTGCATCTTCATGGCCAATTTAGATTGAAGCACTTGTCAGTCAGCTCCTTCCATTGCTTCCATTTCATCGTCTTCGTCTCTTCTACGGGGTTGCAGACGCTCGGCGTTGATTGAAGTGGTGTCTAAGCACTCCCTGCTACTGCAAGCGTAGCCATGCCGACGCCGCTCGAAGCGGCCGGCGTTCCTAGCTCAGTCAGATTAGGCTTCAGTGGCGCAAAGTGGAAAGTGCCGAAAGATTTCGAAAAATATCTCAGAGACGACAATACGCGCTTCTTCATGATCAGGGGGATGAAACGCACTCGATGAAACAAAAATCCGGGTGAAAGTTGGCACATTAGAGGTCACCTAGAGGCAAAAAGTCAGAGCGACGCGGAAGCAGCTACCCACAGCTCAGCGTCCAGCCAATGCCCAAGGTCGGTATTGACAACGTTCCACCAAAAATGGCGGTGCCAGTCTTACGGAACGGTGACGTTGGACCAACATTCAGAACTCTCTGCCAATATCAGCTGTGCCAGCGTATTAGAACGGCTACCTTAGGCCGAGTTGTACAAGCAGTATAGTGAACCAGATAGGGTTAGTGGGACTAGGCTGGTGCTTACGATGAGGCTGTTTGCACGGAAACCCCTAGGCAGCGCTCCGGTGTCTTTCTTTTGAAGCGCGCCGCAGTGGGTGCTTGTTTGCCACACTCTCAAATGACAAGTGGGATATATTTAACGTTGATCCTATACCCTTGCTTGCCTAAACACTGCGTTAACAAAAAGTGTATATTAGTTCTGTCTTGAAAGCTCCAAGATGTGAGATTTTAAGTGCAAGCCTGTCAGTGAAAAAGATTTTGGAACTGCGCGTGGCTACTGAGACAGAAAGTATGTGGCCCCGCACCGCCGATTCCATGCACGCAAAAAAAAGAGACCGAGACAGTGACAGATAAACAGCTAAAAGATTGGATCAAACCAGTTTAACTAACGCAGACATTCTTCGAGAACTATATGTGCACGCACTAACCAAAGCTTCTAGATTGTTGGGCTCAGCTTTTCTGTCTCTTTGTCCAAGCTCAGATGCTTGAAGACACAGACGAAAACAATTTCGTGTTTGTTTCTTCCGTGAGAGTGTCGCATAAAATACCATTGAAGCAAAGGAAGTTGTTTATCACAAGAGCCGCAATTACGACAGCTGTTCCTGTGTAGCTCCAAGGCAATGGAGTGCGTCTATGCGCATAAACCAAGGGCTGGGAAGAGACACTCACAAGAGTATTGTTAAAGTACAAATATCAGAATATACGTGCTTGAATAGATACCTAAAACACAAATACTGAGAAATATTTATGTAAGACCTGACAAGTAATTACGAAGATTATTTTTCAAAAAGCAAAAAAGGTACTCTGGAATACAATCGAAGGAATACAAATATACAAGAATGCATACACGAAAAAATTTGAAGTCACATAGGTTGTAATGTTCCGCATGTACATTGATCAAGAGTGTCTTAAAGTTGTAGATAATGCTGCTGGTAAATAAAATGCAAGTCAGCCGTATCGCTCGACCCACTGTGAAACACCACTGATGCGAGTTAAAGTATTCCCTAATTTAACAAACATGATCGATCTGTTTTGCTGAGAAAGGTTAACACTAATTACACCAAAGTAACACCAGCTTCTAAAATTGACTGTCAGTTAATAGAACGCCGGTTCAGTTTCAATTAGGGACTGGCGCGATATAGAAAACGCTGTTTAATATTTCAGGGGAACATAAACTTGTGTTATAACTCCTATATACCGATATTGTCCCCGAAAACAAAACTGACCGGGCTTCACCACCGCTGTGAGCGAGATGCAAGATCGTCAGCACTGCTTCCTCTATTCTGCCATCAGTCGTGTCAAACACACAACCACATAGAAGTTCCGTGTGTGTGTGTGGGGGGGGGGGTGATTTTGCGCTGTTTTCCATGTGTCGCTGACTGGCAGCACGCTTTCGACTAGCTAAGCGCATACAAGCTTTTCTTTCAATATTCGATACCCATCGGCTCAGTTCCGACAAGTCGGAAGTGAGAGAATCATGTCTTCTCAGTATTCCGGAACATACACACAAAAAAAGGATTGCACTACTGCAAAACAAATACATTTTTCAAAAGCATCACGGAGATACTACTGTCGCAATACTGTCCAACCCTGTACTACAAAACTTGTGAATGGTACGAATGACCACAAAACTCATTCAGTGTAGTCAGACAGCAGCAGTTTCACTCCGTTATACCCAATTTTACAACCTGGCACGAACAAATTGTTCTTCCGGCGAGGCTTTCTTATATACCTCAGGATTAGTTTAATCGAAACACCAAAAAATAAAAAATAGCAAGCCCAAGTATCTGTCATCTCCAGTGCCGGCTGCCAGAATGCACGCTGCTTGGCTGTGACTTCAGGAGAAAGGCGCAGTGGTGCCATCACAATGCGCACGAAGATTTCCGCGTTTCTAGCCTCGCTGCCCCTGCTTGCTTTCACTCTCCACTCGTCCTGCTACCCCAAGGTAGTTCACGGTAGCTGCAGCCTATATAGGCGGAGCCATGCCATCAGGCTGGCATAATTGGCCCATCATTAGAATGTAATTTCCGACGTCGGTTTAAGAGTCAATTTCGTTGAATAACATTGGGCTGGTATGAGCCAATATCTGCGTCTACTGCTTTTTTGGTGCTGTTCTTGTCCCACTTCACGCGCCGATTTTTCAAGTTTGAGAAAGTGACATGCCAGGCACTTAATTTGGTCAATAATTTATGCACAACTCGTTCTTATACATGATCGCTAATTGAAGTTGCGCAAGGCAGACTATTTAAATAAGATGAAGTTATCAAGTTTGTTGCCTGTAAGACATTCGATGTGGTGCTCAGTTCATATGTACGATAAAGCAACCACGGATACCACTGTCCTACATGACGCACTTCGATGAGACCCGGCGTGCGCTCGCGCCAGCGTTCCTTTCATCTTGTCACGCTGGCGACACCACGCCAAGCGCATTGGACGTCGCGAATATCGGACGCAAATCATATCGTATCGTGTGTCCTACTATGCTATCGCCCCGACCAATTCAGTTCTTCTGCGATCACAGTGGTGTACCAGTTAAAGGCACGCAAGTGCTTGATGTATGGGAACTGGAGGTTATCAGTTGCGTTACGAGGATCGAATCGTACAATACACATAGTTGTCGTAATCTGACACACACACCAACGCATGAATCCTGTATCACAACGATGATACGAATTACCTACAACATCGCAACGAACAGTTGGTAAAGTGTGGTGGAGTGCTTGGGCGTTGGTGACCCTGTCACCGTGGGTCGTCGCGAGTAGTTAAAATTTTGGTTGTGGAACGATTTAGGGGCAAAGTTCCTTAAAGCGGCACCCGTTCGTCCCTCGTAGTCGTAGCCGTAGTGTGTAACAAGTGTTACAATTTGACCGGCAAGATGGCGCCCGTAAAAAATTTCTTTTGCGCTTTGTTTAACAATAAAAAGTTCGCGGTGTGCGCGGTAACTAAAAGCCCAATGCTCCTGCCTCTCATTCCCCAGTTAGCAGCCATAGGCATGTACATGGAGCACTGTCTAACAAGAAAGGGTTGCTACGTTATACTCGCTGGGCGTAACCTTCTTGGTTTTAGAAACGTTTAGCGAGCGTTGGGCCGCAGTGCCATAAATACAGTGAACTAGTATTTACCATGTACTCGAGTTGGTTAAAGGTGGGAAGTAGACGCGAAGCGCAAGCCGTAAGAAAGTGTGCATGTGCCACCTCTCACTTAGTACTTGGAATGTCTGTTGGATGGTGGTGCTTCTATATGCGGAATATATGATGAAAAGATGCGAGATGGTGGTACTTGGAGTGTTGAATTGATGGACGAAAGGACACACAGAAAGACGCATGGTGAACGCGTGAACGGACACAGGGGCGGATGCATAGACGAACGCAGGGACGGACGCACGAACAGACGCACGCACGGATGGGCGGACGAATGCTTCGCCTCACGCCCCACTCTCCATCATTCACTCCGTGAATGTGCTGTCAATTTTTTTCTGTCTATATATATATAAATATATATATAATAATATATATAAATATATATATTTATATATATATTTATATATATATATATATATGGTTATGGCATTTATTAGCCAGCACACAGCGAGTCTACACAATGGCGACAGTAACGGCCAAGCACGGACTCTCCATGCGAGCGGCGTTCTTTTTGGGCAGACCCACTAGAAAGCACTTGAGAGTTCGACCCATTTCAGTGTTCGGCGGCTTCTCTGCAATTACCTCGGGGTTGAAGAGGCAGCCGCCTGGCTTCGGGCCGTGGCCGAATTCCCAAAACCTGCGTCCGTCAAAAAACTGAGTACTTTCGTGTGCCTGTGCTCATACTTCCGACGCTTCATACAAAACTTCGCCACCGCTGAAGAAGCTCCTTGGAAGTAACGGACCTTTAATTCGTGGTCATGAGTGCGACAACGCGTTCTTGAAGCTCCGCAATTTGTTGACGTCTCCTCCCATTCTCCGCCACTACGACCCTACGGCGCCAACAGAGGTGCACACGGACGCCAGTGGTGAAGGCCTCGGCGCTGTCCTGGCGCAGCGCAAACCCGGGTTCCCTGGTTATGTTGTGGCATATGCAAGTCGTACGCTCACGAGAGCTTGTCACTACGAGCGGGTCATAGTAAGCCTTCAGGCGCTCCACGTTGTATATGTCGCGACCGCGGCGGCGCATGTCCGAAGATTGTTCAACTGGCTCGATAAGATAGTTTACCGGAGATGTGCGCTCGATCACATGGTAGGTAACTTCATATTTCGGGAGTAGTTTGGAAGAAAGGCCAGTTATAGAGGTCGGGATTGAGAGCCGTACAAGGGAACCAGGAAGGAACGTGGGCTCAGAAGTGGCGGAGCCATCACGAATACTCTTATGCCGCTCTTGCTCATGCGTCGTAAAAGTCTTGGCAAGCTCATGACGCTCTTCTGCAAGCCTGGCGGTCTCGGAAATAGGTGTGCATTCAAATGAATCCGGCGTGTACGGGAGTATCGTGTCGATAATGTGTGACGGGTGCTTTCCGTACAACAAAAAGAAAGGTGAAAAACCAGTCGTGCTCCGAGGGGCGGTGTTGTAGGCGTAGGTGACGAAGGGCAGTTTGGTATCCCAATTCGTGTGGTTGGCGGCGACGTACATCGACAGCATGTCGCCGAGAGTGCGGTTAAAGCGTTCGGTCAGACCATTCGTCTGCGGGTGGTAAGCAGTAGTTTTGCGGTGGACAGAATGGCACTCAGTGAGAATGGCATTGATGACTTCTAACAAGAAGTCATGGCCTGGATCGCTGAGAAGCTCTTGGGGTGGACCGTGGCGCAGTATGAATCGATGAAGTAGGAAGGACGCAACATCGAGCGCAGTAGCCACAGGGAAAGCGGCGGTTTCGGCGTATATAGCGGCGGTTTCGGCGTAAATGATCTACAGCGACGATGGCCCAGCGGTTGCCAGTGGACGTCAGAGGGAGTGGTCCATACAAATCGATACCTACGCGCCCAAGCGGACGGTCAGGGTAAGATAACGGTTGCAGACCGGCTGGCGACAACCGTGCGGACGGTTTGCGGTGTTGGCAAACGAGACAAGAGCGAACGAACTGCTGGACGTAGCGGTACATCCCGCGCCAGCACTAGCGTTGTCTAATGCGATGGAAGGTTTCGAATACCCCAGAGTGCGTGCACGGTGGATCAGAATGGAAGGATTCACATATCTCCGACCACAGACTGCGGGGTATCACGAGTACCCACTGCCGGCCGTCGGCGTCGTAATTGCGTTGGTGTAGGAGGCCGTGACGAATGGCGAAATGGTGAGCTCGACGACGCAGGGCACGCGTAGATGGCATTGCGGACAGATCAAAGAGCAAGTCGATCAGTTGGGCGATACAATTATCCTTTCGCTGTTCGGTAGCGATGATGTCAACATCAATGGCAGAAACAGCAACCGAGGATACTGAGCATAGCACGTCAGCTTTAGGCAGAGGGGAGCGCGAGAGGGCGTCGGCGTCAGCAAGCTGGCGCCCGTTGCGGTAGAGCACGCGGATGTCGTATTCTTGTAAGCGAAGAGCCCAACGGGCGAGGTGGCCTGAGGAATTCTTCAATGATGACAGCCAGCATAGTGCATGATGGTCGGTGACGACATCGAATGGGCGACCATACAAATAAGGTCGAAACTTTGTAAGAGCCCAGACGATCGCTAGGCACTCTTTTTCCGTGACGGTGTAGTTTGTCGTGGCTCTCGTGAGCATACGGCTTGCATATGCCACAACATAGTAAGGGAACCTGGGTTCGCGCTGCGCCAGGACAGCGCCGAGGCCTACACCACTGGCGCCCGCGTGCACCTCTGTTGGGGCCGTAGGGTCGTAGTGGCGGAGAATGGGAGGAGACGTCAACAAATGGCGGAGCTTTAAGAACGCGTTGTTGCACTCTGACGACCACGAATCGAGGGGCCCGTTACTTCCAAGGAGCTTCGTCAGCGGTGATATAATCAGGGCGAAGTTTCGTATGAAGGGTAGGAAGTATGAGCACAGGCCCACGAAACTACGCAGTTCTTTGACGAATGCAGGTTTTGGAAATTCGGCCACGGCCCGAAGCTTGGCTAGGTCAGAAAGAATGCCATCCTTGGACATGACGTACCCTAGGATGGTTAGTTGGCGTGCTGCAAAGCGGCACTTCTTCAGATTTAGTTGCAAGCCGGCATTGCTCACACGTGCAAAAACTTTTTTCAGACGTTGGAGATGGGTGTAGAATTCTGGAGCGAAGACAACAACGTCATTGAGGTAACACAAGCACGTGTGGCATTTCAAGTTGCGCAGAACGGTGTCCATAATGCGCTCAAATGTCGCAGGTGCACTACACAGACCAAACGGCACGACGTTTAATGCGTACAAGTCGTCGGGTGTGATGAAGGCAGTCTGCGGTCGAGCGTCATCAGCCAGGGGTACTTGCCAGTACCCCGAGCGCAGATTGAGCGAAGAAAAAAATTGGGCTTTGTGAAGGCTGTCAATTGCGTCGTCGATGTGCGGCAGTGGGTAGACATCCTTGGGAGTTATTTTATTGAGCCGTCTGTAGTCCACACAGAACCACACAGAACCATCTTTCTTCGCAACAAGAACAACAGGAGACGCCCTTGGACTGTCCGAAGGCCGAATGACGTCGCGTCTGAGCATCTCGTGAACCTGCTCGGTCATTTCCCGGCGTTCAGCAGGCGACACGCGGTATGGACGTTGCTCTAATGGTGGATAGGCACCAGTGTTGATACGATGCGTAACAGTGGACGCGCGACCGAGAGAACTTCGCCCGACATCGAAAGAAGAACGGTATTTTTGCAACAGGTCTAGAACTGGGAACGCTGTACTGACGTAAGGTTGTCAGCAGTGTATGGGCCAAATACATCAGGAGGTGATGGGTCAGAAGTAGAAACAGCACTGATGGTACGCGAATCGGGACAACGCGAGCCTTCGGGTACGTCCAGGACTTGTGCGTCGTCGACTGGTTCCACTCTGCCGAGACATTTCCCTCGAACCAAGGTAACAGTGTACGGGGATGGGTTGGTCACGAAAATAGCGATGTTGCCCTGGGTGATTTGCACGGTCGCGAAAGGTATTAGCAACTCTTTCCTTCTAGAAGCACGGTAGGATGGCGAAACGAGTGCAATTGTGTTGGAGAGACCAGTGCAGTAGACCGATACACCCATCGTCGAGCTTGGAGGCACTATAGTATCGTCTTTCACAAAAATCTTGCTCAGTGTCGAGGGACCGTCTTCTGGCGTCAAATGCGAGAAGGGCGAGAGTTCAATTTCGGCGGTGGCGCAGTGAATGACGGCGTCGTTGCAGGAGAGAAAATCCCATACCAGGATGACGTCATGAGAGCATGCAGGAATGATGATGAATTGGGCGACATACAGAACGTCCTGAACGACAACGCGAGCTGTGCAGCCTGCTGTAGGATTAATACAATGTGAGCTAGTGGTACGAAGGCACAGTCCAGAAATCGGCATCGTCACTTTTCGAAGCAAGCGGCAAAGGTTTTCGCTCATAACTGATACCGCAGCTCCAGTGTCGATAAGAGCAGATGCATGAACACCGTCCACAAGCACGTCAATGACATTAGATGGGCGGCTCTGAGGGCTTTCACAATGCGATAGCGTCGCAGTCCTTGCCTCTGGGACTGCGACAGCTAGTTTTCCTGCTCATGAGCGGAAGAACTTGGCCGCATGTGGGAGAGAGACCGACGTCGTGGAGACGGCGACCTTCGAGCAGATGGACCTGGGCGAAACGACAATGGCACAAACGACAGTTTGTCGTTATACGAACGGCTAAGGTGGCCAGCAACAGGAAAAGAAATGGGAGCCGGCTGTAGTCGAGAGCAATAACGGGCTACGTGACCGGCGTAACCGCAAGCCAAGCAGATGGGCCGGTTGTCGGGAGTGCGCCATCGCTTTGCCGGGGTGGGTCTCGCCCAGAACGGTGGCTGGAAAGGCTGCATGGTGGGCTGAAAATGAGGCTGAGGGGTTGCGCCAACATACGCAGCTGTCATACCCGCTGTAAAGGCCGGAGGTCGTGCGGTAGCTGCGGCGTAAGTCACTGGTGCAGGCGCTTGAACGACTGGAGGCGGCCTTGCGACCACTTGGGCGTAACTAGGGGGCGCAGGAGCCAGAAGTTGTTGTGGGTGGTACGCAGGCACGACCTCCGCTATTTCCTGCTCAATGGCTCGGCGGTAGGGTGGAAAAATCGTAGTTACCGATTGCTGAATTGCCGGTGGGTGGGCAAAGGGAAGGAGAGAGAAATGGCGCGCGATTTCCTCACGGATGAAGGACTTTAGGTCTGCCAGCAGCGCCACCTGATCCCCTCTCGCCTCCAAGCCAGCAAGCCCTGCTTTTCGTGGTGTAGAGCGACGGGTCATCGAACGCTGCCGGCGGAGCTCTTCGTAGCTCTGGCACAGCGTGATGACCTCAGCTACTGTGCCTGGGTTTTTGGCTAGCAGCATCGTGAAGGCATCATCGTCAATGCCCTTCATGACGTTCCGGATCTTGTCTGATTCGGACATGCTGTTGTTCGATTTCTTGCACAGGTCCAGGACATTTTCAATGTAACTGGTGAATGATGTAACTGGGCCTGCTGAGCGCGTTCGCGTAAGCGCTGCTCGGCTTGCAGCTTGCGAACAGCAGGGCGGCCAAAAACATTGGTGATAGCAGTCTTGAAGTCGGACCAGGTTGCGAACTCGGTAACGTGGTTGGTGTACCACAAACTTGCAACGCCCGCAAGGTAGAACACCAAGTTTGTCAACTTGCCGTCCTCCTCCCATTTGTTGGGGACGCTCACACGCTCGTAAATGGCGAGCCAGTCCTCCACGTCAGTGCCATCGGCGCCCGTGAAGATGGGTGGATCGCAGATCCTGGGGACACCGGGTCAAAGGGGTGGCATGGGAGGAGGCGTTTGCTGAGAGGCGTCGTGAGACATGGTAGATTGCAGAGTACGTGAGCGTAGTTCCAAGGGCATCGAAGGGGATCGTAGCACTCTCCACCAATTTGTTATGGCGTTTATTAGCCGGCACACAGCGAGTCCACACAAAGGCGACAGTAACGGCCAAGCACGGACTCTCCGCGCGAACGGCGTTCTTTTTGGGCAGACCCACTAGAAAGCGCTTGAGTGTTCGACCCATTTTAGTGTTCGGCGGCTTCTCTGCAATATATATATATATATATATATATATATATATATATATATATATATATATATATATATATATATATATATATATACTCATGAAATTGATCCAATGGGCCAAACGTACTTGAGCAGGTAACAGGCACAATTTATTGGTTGTCCTAGTTTTATTTTCAAGGGTTTCGACCGTTGGAAATAAAACTAAGACAACCACTAAGTTGTGTCGCTTCTGTTATATATATATAGATATGCAATGTGCCGAATGAACGAATCAACTTTATTTAAAGTCTGGCAGTTTCCACCAGCCAAAACATCACCTCACGCAGTACGTAGACTTATTGGGCCCGCAGTACGGCGCGCAAAGAAGTTTCTGTGAGTTCATGTGTGCGGATGCATAAGACACATGACACGTAGGATAAATGGTTCATGAAAAAACCCGGACGCTCACGGCACCGCGTGTTGTTTTGATGAAATACAGAACCAGAGCCCCCTCGCCTCCCCTCCCGCATGCTCATTCTTTTAAGTCTGTAGAAAGAAAAAGCGTTTCGCACACATCTGGCAAGCTGGTTCCTGTAAAGTAGAGAGCTTGATTTTACCCCCGCTATTCTTTATCATTTTCCGTTTAGTGGAGCGGCTAAGGCCAGCTGGCTGTCTTTCGTGAAATCAGGGGACGTACACACTAAAGAACGGAGGATATGTCAGAAATCGCGGTAATCTCCCGAAAATGAGAAAGGTCATTTCACAGCAAGTGTCAGAACTGATCATCAGACCTGAAAAGCAATATCTATGAATAAATCTTGGAAGCTACGATTGTTGCAGTTACTACAAGGAACAATTTAGACTGAGTGAATGCTTGTAGTACTGAAGACTGTTGGCTGAGCTGTTAGCAGCTGTGCATTTTGGCAAGGCACCTCTTTAAATTTCTTTTTGACAGTGTTTATCAATCTATCAGTCATATCTTATAGTTTCCTTTCTCCAGACACAATATAAAAGAGCAAACAGTATTTTTGTCTTCAGCAAATAACTAGTTCATTTGTCTTAGTTATCACGAAATTTGTGTGCAATTTCGTAATGTATGTGTCTTCAGGATGTCCTATAATCAGAGCGAGAGTCAAACAATACTAGAAGCAAGTGTAATTGAACGGCTCAGTTGGCCAAAATAGCTAGTGCATAACAGTGTTCCCGTAATTTATATCTTTGAGATCTATACTGCTCTACACACATTGAAGTGTGTGTGCTGATTGTTTTGCATTGTGATCTTTAAAAAAATATCGGGTTGTGAAAAAGACATTTCGGGATAGACCAAAGTTCAGTTAACAGCTGCTTTCATTTCTCATCACTTTGTTGTGTGAGAAAAGTTGTTTTGACAGAAACAACTTTCTAGTTTTGAAGGGATATTGTGATGAGTGAAGTAAACAATGACAATGACAGAAGAGCGGGGCAAGGTGCGAGTGATTGTGAACCAAGTGTGTGGGTGAAATCAGCCAAGTAGCTGATGCTCTGTTATGGCCCTTAGAGGCGCCATGACACAATGGAGCCACGTGTGAGCATTACGTGGCGGCAAGCTTTGTGACTGGGATCGAGCCGAGGCAGCGGGAGAGGGAAGACAGCGGGCCGAAGCGTCAGACACCAGCGATCCAGGTTCCAGGCAGGGAACGCGGTCGTCCAAGCTGCTGTCTTCAAACCATTAGCAGGAGTAGCGTTGCCGGCATGAGTACTGCCTTTCGGGACACAGCCTGGCCTACTCTCCTGTTTCTTGCTGACGACATCACAGATCTCGGCGAGGCGTCTCCATGGTCAGCTGTTCGGCACAGTTACAGTCTTGTCCTGGATAAAGGTCGCGTTTACGCCGAGGATCGCATCTCAACGCAAGATGTTCGCTGGGTGGGCTGGCCAATAACTGCCTTGAGCATCACGTCCCCAATGCAGGGTGACTGTTCTGTAGTCGGACCCACGCCGTCAAGCGTCCTCATTCCCACAGCGTAGCACATGGAGACGCACCGCACTGCACATCACCTCTCACCGCCTCATGCCCTGCACAACAGCATCTTTCGTACTGCCGATATGGCCCTCAGGTTTTCAAACATTCTCGCTTGAACTATTATCGGTCGTTTTAAGGACAAAACACCTTAAAGCAACACGCGTTCGTCCCTCGTAGTAGTACGTAAGATGTCTTACGCTTTGACCTGCAAGGTGGTGCTGGTGGTAGATTTCTTCTCCGCGTTAAACAATAAAAAATACGCAGTGTGCTCGTTAATTCAAAGCCGAATTCTTTTGTCTCTCATTCCCCATTAGCAGCCATTGGAATGTACATTGAGCACTATCTGACAAGAAAGGGTTGCTACGTTATACTCACTCGGCGTAACCTCCTTGGTTTTAGAAAAGTCTAGCGAGCGTTGGGCCGCAGTGCCATGAATACAGTGAACTAGTATATACCATGAACTCGAGGTGGTTAAAGGTGGGAAGTACGTACGAAGCGCAAGGCGTTAGAAAGTGTGCGTGTGCCACCTCTCGTTTAGTCTTCGAAATTTCCGCTGGATGACAGTGCTTCTATATGCAGAATATATGATGAAAAGATGCTAGATGGTGGTACTTGAAGTATAGACTAGATGGACGAACGGACACACAGACAAATGCATGGATGGATGCACGTATGGCTGCACCAACAGATGGACGCTTGGATGAACGCAGGGAATGATGCAGGGATGGACTTGCGGACGCATGAACAGACGCACGCGTGGACAGGCGGATGCATGCATGGACGGTCACACAGACAGACTCATGGACAGAAGAAATCAAGAACGAATGGACGGACATACGCTTCGCCCCACTCTTCATCATTCACCCCGCGCATATGCTGCCATTTCTTTAAAATCAAGCTTAGTTTCCTTTGTTGCATTGTACGTACCTTTTCTCCCTCAGTGTTTGCTATGTTTATTATCTGTGTTGTGTCATAAATGTTGTATGTATTTTTATCACGTTCTCCCTTTGTGTATTTCGCCTAGCACGGTACGCAAAACAAGCGTTGACGAACCTTTGACTCTTCATTATAATCATTACTACAGGGCATCATAATTGGCCCCTAAAGGGGCTATAATCTTAGCAAGTGTAGTTGCACTCTTCCCACCTGATTTGCAGCTAATTTAAAGAAGACAGCTTGCTTCGGGAGCTATTAATACACACTGAGCACATCACCACTTCATTGGCATACCAGCTGCAACCAGTAAAATACAAACCTGTAGTGGTCAGTTTACATTTTTCAAGTTTTTGCTGTGCAAAAATGGCTGGCTGAGTGAGCCCTGCATTCAGTAAAAAGAGGCAGCCGCGACAAATTCCTTTTTACGAAGCAGTCACCAGTTGAGAGCAGAAGTACTGACATGCCAATCATTCAAAACAGATTGCCAAATAAAGGACCGGCGATTCCTTTTACACTGCATAAAACCTGCTAACAGTTGAAAGTTGTACCTGTTGCTGATCTTCCTGCCAAGTGGGATATAGGTACACCGAGAAAAGACACTGAAGATACGCCATCAGCAAATGACAAACAAGAACCGATGGAGGTTCATCTTCATCATATGAACAGTCTTTAACTCATAAGGCGAGTTACAGAAAAACAAAGAGTGCACGAGGGAGAGCTGTCACACGAGGTCGGCAGCAGTCTATTGACGCAGGCTAAAATCAGAAGCGGTGCGAGAAGTAGGCACAGGGAAGCTGGAGTACCCCGCCCTCCACAATTTCGACAGCGAAAGCTGTCGTGAGATCACAACTTGGGTCTAGCGCAGCGCCGTAGTTGTCCACCGCCACTGCCGCCACTGGTGTTCGTAACCACTTCGAGAGAACTTAGAAAAAAACTTAGTCCTAATGACACAGTGGGGCTTCAACCGAGGTCCGCTGGGTGCAAGTCTCATATTCTACCACTGAGCCACGCCATCGTTTGGACCTTGTCAGCAAACTTGCCATAGGAAGACTTGATGTCGGAAAATTCATACAACTTTGAAGCGTTTTAAAACGGTGCAAAAAAAAAACAGCAAGCGTCACACAAGGCAAATAGCGTTACGAGTCGGTCGATACTTCTCCAAGTCATTACGAATGCTTGCTATGAACAGTGGCGCACACCCACTTAAAGGGGCCCTTTAACACTTTTCAACCCCCTCTTTTTCACTCGTGGACTGCATAGACTGAAGCACAGACAAATTAGTGCAGCAAGAACGGCAGAGATAGCGGCACGCAGTACGAAGTTATTCAATTTAAGAAAAATTCAAAATACCAGAAAAAATGCCTACCCTCCACTCGAACTTCGCGGGGTGACATGACCACATTTCACTTTCTGCTGTGACATTGTAGGGGGCCTCCAATGACATGGACTGAAAGGTCTTACGGAGAGGAATTTCATACACCATTGTTTCCTGTTCAGTCAAATGTATTTATGACGCTGTTGCTATAGTAACAGGCAACGTGGTGCCTGACTGCGCCATTTTGTTTACGCGGTCGAACAGCTGGGTGAGGCTAGTAGAAATAGCCTCCCCGACTTTTCAGAACTCGAGTAGGTCCTTTTGCTTCGGAGCGAGGCTTTACGCGTCCTGCGATAGGCTGCGCTCATCGTCGTCATTCCCGCCCGCGTAGTTCTAGCGAGCACCACTGTGCGCCGACACGGTCGGCAGCATTGAGGTGAGTTTATTGCACGATTAAAATACTAAATGATTTCATATCGATGCTTGAATTTACGCTAAAATTATCCCCGGCCATCGGTCTACGCAAAACACACAAAAATTGGGTGCTTTAAAAGTGTTGGAGGGCCCCTTCAATTCATGATTCATCATGGTCATCAGCTACTGCAGGAACACAAGCACTGCCTAATCACAAGAACACAAGCACTGCCTAATCATGCTACAATAATTTTCACCTCTAATCTCGATTTATTTTCTCCGAGTATGAGCCTAAGTTCTTCCAGTCAAAAATGAGATTTCTGCAAATATTACTCGGCTTCCTAATTGCACTAGTTCTTGATGTGCGTTTTTTGACCGTGCCAACCTAATTCACAGATATTGTTTACCACGATACTTTTCTGAACCACGCGAAGTTATTATCTTGCGGAGTTTTAAATGGACCGTTACAGAAGCACCTAAATAATCTCTCAACGACGGTGGTAATTGCAACAGATGCATCGCAAACTGAGGAAAAAGCTGGCACAGGATTATTCTGCCCTGAACTTCAGTGGCCTTTTTCTATACAACTGCCGGATTTTATCCCAGTTTTTATATCTGAATTTATGGCCACATTATTAGCACTCCAAAAGTTGCCCAGCGTAATTACAATAAAAGCAATAATCACCGACACAACATCTCTGTGTACATCTATCACTCCATCTGGTGAACCACCTTTTTAGAGCTTTTCAGAATTCTAGTTACCACGCAGCTGCATTGTCTGCTCTTAAATTTGCTACCAGGTTACAAGGGTTTGTTTTTATACGAATGCGCTGACTATTTAGCGAAAATGGCACTCTTGGTGTATTGATTCCAGTGTTCCCCCTGACAGCATACATTACAATTGCACGACTCCGCATGCTAACATTCAAAAATGCTGAGGAGACCCTGTCTTGACAGCTTCTCCAGAATATAAACACTTATTATTTCCCTGGAACAGTGAGTTATCGTGGTCGAGAATAATGGAAGTGGCTATAACCAAATTTTGCTGCCAAGTTATCTCTGTCGACCTACACCTTCATAAAGTAAGTTCAGTGCTGTCTCCTCTGTGTCTCTTCTGTAAGGAGGAGGAAACAATCAGTAATTACTTTCTATCACGTCGCCGCTACACGTCAATGAGGAGAATTCATAGCACCACCTTTTCAAAATTTGGGTCTGGAAATATCTGAATAATTCGTTCTAATATTTGGCACCCCTACTGCGAAATACAGTCACAGGAGTGTTTACTACGCCATAAAGAAATTTATCAGTCAGACTAAAGAAATATTGAGCTTAATTCTTCTTCCTTTTAAACATTTAAATCTCTGATTAAGTTTGTTGTATTATCTAATCCTAGCTCATACAAGAAGTGTTGCGAAGAAACGCTTAGGAACAAAACAAAAAGAATCACTTAAACTTCGGCCAATTCCCTGTATTGGGTAAGAGCCATGATAGTTTAGCGGATGCCACGCTTTTCAGAAGAATGACAAGAATAGCATAGGGAATGCCGGCCTACTACACTAAATTTTGTAATAATAATGCCGTAGTGGGTGTCAAGCAAGTGTGCTTGCAGCACCTCAGCCAATGAGTGTGCAGAAAAGACTCTAAAAGACCGCCCTTCTAGCGTTCGTTGTGACTGTGCTGCGTCTTCCGTGCATGCCTGGTGTTTTTTTGTTTTTTGCCTGCCTCCAGTTGCTCTTCCCAGAAAGAACGTAGTCATAACACAATGGCCAAGTTCCCGCCTCTATGCTGCCGCTGAAGGACCTCGCTTATTTCGGGTGCACCCCCGGATTATAAAATAATCCTGGCACCGACCCTGGCTAAAATGCAACAAGAACAACAGACAACGCAAAGCAAATATTTTTACAATACTTTGACTTCTTGCTTTAAGTGCAAATGAGCTAGCGAGACGTATCAGGAACACCAGATAAAAGCACCACGATCAACACCTGCTCGTACTTGCGTAATAGTACAAAGTACTGAAAAAGCATGCAGAGAGCAATTTCACGAAGGGAAATATTATAAAGCAACAGGAGGCTCTGTGGTCCTGACTGAGACAACACAACAAAAGAAAAGCCTTTCAGCTGTGTCAGCAGTTCATGCACAACACTTGAAAGTCATCAAAACATACCTTCGATGTCTTTTTTGCACGAGAACGCTAAAAGAAATACACAAGCCAGCTTTTTGTGATCCTTAAGTATGACAGTGCTACCAGGAATATCAGGCTTGCCGCATTTATTGCGTAAACATTCTGTCTTGAGTTCTCTTGAAAAAACCATATTTTAATGTGTTGGTTCATGTAATGCCTGGACATGGTATGAATGTTTAAATGAGTTCATAGAAAATTGTACTACTGAGTACTACCTCGGGAAGATAAAATCCGCAATGAATTTAATTTCATGACAGCACCAATTGGTACAGTAGTGTGTGGAAAATTAATAAATATTGAACTTTCTCCTGTGTTAATGCAAGCAACTTTGCCATACCATAGAAACAGCAGATAAGTAGTTACCCTAGTTTTACCGTAATGAAAGCAAGACCTTATTAGAGAAGAATAGAAAATATAAATAATATTATGACGCACGTGTATCGAGCCATAAACCAAATAAATATAGTAGACAATAATGGAGCTAAGAAATACGCATTTATTCTCAAATTATAAGGAGTTTTGACTTAAGTTTTAATCCAATATTACTCTTGATGACTGCCTTAATAATCGTCATGGTGCTTTTGCAAACATAATTAATCGTAAAAAGCCACATTCTTTGTATATCTGTAGACATTGTACTGCGTTCTAAGATTATTTTTGGTTCAAAAAAGATTCGCTAGGTTCTACATACCTTTAGAGTCGATGTTATGCGAAGTATGCGAATGTATGCGGAAAATTTATTCCAAGTCGAAGAGGTCACTATGCTTTAGAAATTACATTTCTTGCCCAAACAAATATTGTGTAGGTGTAGTGAGCAAACAATTTAAAGGAGTTTTTTTTATGATGGAAAACCTTTTTTAGCGCCCTCTGCTCATGCTATTATTGCTCAGTACAGTCCTCGCACTGCATGAAAAGGCGTGCTAGTAAAATTCTTGTGCGACGTCACACCATCTTCGGAGCTTTAGTGTTCCGAACTTGCTTGCGTTCACTACTGTGGGCGAAAGTTCGGAGAGAGTTTCGTCGTTGGTAAACGTTTTAGTTCAGCGTCGAACGGGAAGCGGAATGATGCGGATTCTGTTGAACGCTGAGTGCTTGCGTCAGCACCATCGGAAATGACGTGCTGTGTAAAGATGCAGTTGCAAAAAACGCATGCCTGGTGAACCATGTCTTCAAGATAAGAAACCAGGGTGATGGTTGAATTTAGAGTCCTCGCTCGACTCACATGCAACAGTATTCCTGAAGCCCGGTTACCTTCTTGAGCACGCAGCGCCTACTGTTATTCGTGTCATCGGTGAGCAGATTGCCAAGCTATCTGCGGCGCTACAACTCGCATGCCTGCTTTCGCATAAGTTATGGTAATTTATCGGGGCATAAAGCAAACTATAACGCATGTAATTCCCACCGACTTTTCCGTGCTTATTATGATTTTGTGCAGTGTTTGAAATATTGAATCACTGAATAAATATGAAATGTCACAGCCTCCTATATCCCAAGATTGCAGCAATGAAAAAAAGCTTTTGCAAAACTGTAATATTTGACTCCCTGTCTGTAAAAACAATTGATCGATTGATATGCGAGGTTCAACGTCCCAAAAGCACCATATGATTATGAGAGACGCCGTAGTGGAGGGCTCCTGAAATTTTGACCACCTGGGGTTGTTAACATGGACCCAAATCTGAGCACACGGGCCTACAACGTTTCCGCCTCCATCGGAAATGCAGCCACCGCAGCCGGGATTTCAACCCGCGACCTGTGAGTCAGCAGCCGAGTACTTTAGCCACTAGACCACCGTGGCGGGGTTCTCTAAAAGCAAACGCTGGAAAATTATAAATCCTGAAAATAAACAGTTGCCTCAAAATCTGGTGGTGCCCGTTTGCGTACTCCCGGTATTTAGAAGTCTTTAAGATTGACTGCAACAAAAATATTAGACCGAAATAATTTCCATATGATTTACAGGCTGTTCCCAAATAATCGAATGTGCTATGGACGAAGTCGTTCACGCTACCACTAAGATAAAAAACTTTTAATTATCATGAGGACGCAATCGAGTGCTGAAGCATTATGCCTCTGAGCGCTCGTGTATAATCACTCATTTGCGCTGGCTCCTTTTGCGAGTGTGGCTAGACACATGGTGCCACTTCTCAGGTCTTTCTGAAAGCAACTCATTATTATTGTGTCAAGACAAATTTGGCCATGCGGATGTTGATTTGTGATGATCTGAAGCCTTTAAGACAACGGTACACATTTGGGTACCCAGGGACCGAGGAGGATAATTTTGGTGTGACTAGGCGTTATTTCTTTTGAAGGACACAAGCATTGTGCATGCTTGTCATGCAGGCATAATGCTAAGAGCCTGCGTATGTGTGAAGAAACTGAGCAACGCTGCAGATATTACACAGGTGTGCTGTTGATTGCTTCAATTCATACGCAGAACATGCCACGCACACCCAATAAAAGTTCAAAGAATAAGTTTCCTTTAAGAACCAAGGCTATATGAAAGGTAGTACAGTTAAACATCAATATCTAGTCATGAATCGGTAATAGAAAGCCGGCATTGCCTTGAGGCGCACTTGTGGAGAAGTCGCCTGTGATTGCAATTGCAAAGGACTCGCGCAAGTCGTCAGCTCGAGTTTGAGGGGCCAACGAAGAGTATTTCGAAATGAAAGAAAAACTGACGTCACTTGTTTTCCAGCTATTGCGTCATATCCGCTTTGTTTATTGTTCCGCTGGAAGTGCGCCCTCCTCATTGAGATGGCGATAAGCCCCATGAGCAGCTGATCAGCCGCCATTTTTTGAACGTATAGGCTTCTAGGGAACCTTCAATACCAGTTGTATCTACCTTGCCAAACACTCCGAGCTGCTGCAGCTTCGCGCACGTCAAACGCGGCACAGTCATAAACTTCAGTTGCATCGTATGACAACCCGCAAAGATGATGCCATGCACGCGTGAATAATAGCTGAATCTTTACTTGGTTCGCCCGAGCCATCACGCAATTACGAAAAGCAGTGCTAGGCGGTCACGCATAACAGAAATGGGCAGTGGTAGACCTTACTTTTTAATCTTAGCTTGTAACCGAGTATAGTACCGATGGAAACTCGTTATACCTGGCGAAATGATTGCATAAAAACACAAAGATTACTGCTTATAATTTTCTAGAAAATTGAAACTGTTGTGTTGAGCAGGAGCGCAGCGCGGCGAGTGGCAGGCTGGCGGAGAGACCGAGCGACCGGCGAGTGACGACACAAAGACAAACTTTGGCTTGGCTGACGAGAGTGCTCTCCTGTGTTGATTGCGGCAACTTTTGAAAAATTTGGGAACAAGATGATTGGTCAGAATACACCGGTCACATGACGGCATGTACACACAGGGTTGGCTGCCAAGAACGGACCTGGGAAAGGCTCATCTTCACCTAAAGGCATTTGCAGAAACCTCTTGCCCACTGGTGTGTTAACGTGACGCCGCACTCTAAAAAAAGAGCGAGAAGCAAGAGTGTCTTTTTGTTCCACAACAATACTCGTCATATATATTGCGTTCCCTTCTTGCGCTATCGCCCCGCGCCTTGTACATTCCGGTCACGATCGACATGCCCATTATCAGGGTTACAATGCATTCTCAATAGAAAAGTGGCCAGCGCCGAGTTTTCAAGAAAGGAAGCGCATGCAAGCCTGACGACGATTATGGTTGTGGGGCAAAAAGGCACCCTATTTACTCGTTATTTTTTATAGTGCACACTGTAAAGACGTGAGAAATTTTACACCCTAAAAAATGTAAAACGTTTGTACGCAATAAAAACAACCATACGAGCACCCTTTCTACACTATATTTTCAAAATTTGAGGTGTTCGTGAATATAGACACCTTCTACACACCCCAGTTACACTCTTATATTTGGTGTGTTATGAACAAGGCTATAAATGATTTATTAATATGTGCAGTGTTTAACGTCCAGAAACCACCATATGATTATGAGAGACGCTATAGTGGAGAGCTCCCGAAATTCAAAGCACCTGGGGTCCTTTAACGTGCACCCAAATCATAGCAAACGCACCTACAAGGCTACAAATGCACGACTTTTTCGGGCAGTTTTGCTTATACTGTTAGTATACGGTAACCATCTTGATACCAGCAAGACTCTTACAACTAGCTGCTTGCGAGTCCAGTAATGAAGGAAAGCAGGAAGTAATGTAACCAAAACGCAGTTTTCATCGATATAGCACGCAAACTACTATACGACAGAAGATACAATAGGAGCGCCGCTTGTCCAGTAGAGTAAGGGCGCATTCTCCTGTATCTGTCCCTTTTATCTGTGTCATTTGCATGATAAGTCAACACTCACAAAGTGAACTGATTCGGCTGAACAGGCTGATGTTGCGCACATTGGTGTAGCCATGCATGGAACACTCCCCCTACCCCATAAGATCAAAGCTTTTAAAGCTGGAAATAAAACATCCGCCATCTGCAAAAGACAACAACAGCACAGTTGTTCAGCCATAACCACCACGTCAACAGGCCATCAGGACGCTTAAAAGGGAACATTATTGTCATGTATTTTTGGCAGGCACATTTTATTTAACTGTAGTGAATATTCCTCTTCATGTGTTCTTAAAAGTGCGTCATGGAAATTAGGAAGAGGACACCGACCATAAAGAAAAAATGCAGAATAAGGACATTTCGGTTACCTTGGCACAGCCTTGTTCACAATGACGGGAGCCTACTTGTTGACTAAGTTGCGAACAAAGCTCTCCTAAGGGGAGCCGAAACGCATTCTCCAGTTCTCTCTCTCTATCTGTGTTATTTGTGGATCACCTTCTTTCAATTTATGTAACTTCCCCAGCAGACGTGCTTTGGTCAAAGCCTTGAGTTTGTAGGTAGTGAAAAAACAAAATTGATGAAATATTTTCAGCCGCGGTCTCATTTCAAGGACTGCAAGCTAAGTACAAATGTATTGTGGCAATATGAAGATAGAAGTAATATTTACCAGGTTGAGAAAGTAGCGGCAGGTCAGTATTTTTATTTACTGCGTACCAAAGCGTTTCTCTTCTTTCTTGTTATTACTTGCTGCATAAAAGCGTGCAGATGCGCGTATCCGCTGTCGTCTTCATCTTCCTAGCAGTACGCACGTGCCAATTTGTTCTCATCGAATACTGTGACGGCCGATGCATGCAATGTTGCAATGTGTTTACTGAAATGAAAGTGCTGATAAAATATCGCCTGCGTGACCCTGAATGTGCAGTTCCTAAAGGCCCATAGAACTAAGCAAAAAGCATCAGCTTAGCTTTATTACCAGTATTCACTACAGTCAGTGAGTGAAGATGCGCTAAATATAGGTCCTTAATATTACAAATACGCGCTCTTGTCTAGTAGCTCGTCCTGGCCGCACTGCACCGTGACGATGTTCACTGCGATTCAGATGCACTGTAGATAAACGAGTATAACGCAAGAGATCACCGCCGAAAAAAAAGAAAAAAAAGCAGCGCCCGCGCTTTGAGTCGAAGGCTGGAGCTAGCGTCAAACCGCATCTAGCCGATCTGAGAGTGCACCGACGCCATAAAGTATCGTCGCCAAGACAACCTTGGCTGCCCGGTATTGCTGCGCGCGCGGCGCAGAGCGCGGCAAAGGATTGATTGATTGATATGTGGGGTTTAACGTCCCAAAACCACTATATGATTATGAGAGACGCCGTAGTGGAGGGCTCCGGAAATTTAGACCACCTGGGGTTCTTTAACGTGCACCCAAATCTGAGCACACGGGCCTACAACATTTCCGCCTCCATCGGAAATGCAGCCACCGCAGCCGGGATTCGAACCCGCGCCCTGCGGGTCAGCAGCCGAGTACCTTAGCCACTAGATCACCGCGGTGGGGCGCGGCAAAGGAACCGACAGCATCTTACATGTCACTGCATGCGCTGGCGAAAAACCCTCCCATGTGTGTGCGTGTGGTGCGCGTGGCTTCTGGATCAGTAGAGTTTATTAGTCGGTTTTCAGTTTGAAATGTGCCTCCGCTCTATGCACGACATGTGTGTTTTGTCAGTGCTGATTATTGCGAAGGTGCTCCATTGTGAAGACTGGACCTGCGGATTCATATTGTGGAGCACTCGAAGTGAAATAGTGAGTACCGCTCTCACGTTGTTCCGTTCAGCGCTTTGTTAACTGCGTGAGCACGAGAATAACACCTTCAAACAATTTTGTTTTCAACTAGTTGATGACAAATTAGCATTTGTTTACTTAGCGAGAATATTTGTCCGAACTGTTTCACGGGGATGATGGCGAAGTGAGATTGTGGGCAAGTTTTTTTTGTTTTTGTTTAGATTGTTTGGAGTACAAAGCAGAGTGAGCGTGCGCAGCTGAGGTTCAGCGAATAAATTGAACAGATTTTGTGGTGCCCTTTGTTGGCAGCCGTGTTTTACGGTGCCCGCTCGTGCTTCACATCAATTTTAGTTTACTAATTATACATGTGTGGGGATGGCACCCGTTAGCTCTACGCATCAACGGTATCTAAGACGCATATGCTTGGGCATGTTGGTAGTTCATCAACTCAATTTTTTTTCTTATTGCACAAAAAGACCGAGAACAGAATACAAGGCCGTGGTGTCTATGTCGTTCTTTGCGATCCTTTTTCGTTTTGTGCGGTAACCCTACTGCGATGACTCGGGTTGATGCATCCGGTGACAACACAGCATATTGCTTCGCGTTAAGTGTGCCTCACAAAGTTTGCCTACTTGCTAACACATTCAATTTCCTAAATTCGTCTTCACCGTTGTTTTCGTTCAACCGCAACGTAGCGTGACACTGCTGAAAGCCGTGCCTGTGTAGCGGATCGAGCGCTGAAGCTGGACTTTTGTTTTAAAGGACCTTTCGTCTGTGTGTGAGGCTGGTTTGCCTGCTTGAACAGTGCAAACGCTTATTTGAACATAACTGCTAACGTTGGCGCACATTTTAATCAGATTGTTTCCATCATGTGTAACTTTCAAAGTATTCTTGTTATTCAGAGTTTTATTGCCATCGCCTCGCTTTGGCGTATAACTTCGCTAAGTACATCAGATGTTAAAGGTATTTTCGCTATGTGAAGCGTATTATTAGTTTTTTGGTGCACAAAAACACTACATACTGCACGGTAACTAAGCATGTGTTGCAGCCCAAATGTAAGACAGGGCAGCATATTTATCTGGGAACACAACACGGACATCCACTGAACAGCCTACGCTACATCGGGAAGGAGTTATGATTTCTCTGCCTGCCAGCATGATTGAAACAAATGGCCCTGATTTAGCAGTATCCAATGGTCATTGAGTGAAAGTAACAGGGTCACTTTATTTCAAATTTCCCAGCCAATTTTGTGGCTATGGCAAAAGTGTTTGAAAAAAATTCTCCTGATTTAATGCACTGAAAAGTGTGAACTGCTTCAATGTTTCGGAGAAAAAATTTCTTGGTCACCTGGTTGCCTTTTCAACTTTCCAGAATGTTGTTTGTGAAAAACAATTTTACAAGTACCGCTCATTTTGTTTATACCAAGTTCGGTACATGTTAAGTAAAGAGGCTTATGCAAGGTGTTTGAAACTCAGTAATAATATTACAATTTTTTGGCCACATACGTCTGCAAGAATTTAGCCAAAGTGTGTTATGTTTGCATTTTCTCATTGCGATACTGCACTTCGTATGCATATGAGGTGTAACTACTTACTTCAAAGAAATACTATTTTAATGAAAAATTTTTTTAGACATCATAAGCTGTTAACCTCTACGAGAAAAGATCAATAAAATCACAGAATTGTCATTTTTGTCCATATTGAGACGCCATTTGCACCATGTGGTGGTCCAATTAAAAATCAACATTTATCTAAATTGAAAGCAAATAAACAGTTCTTTGTATGTGACAAGTTTTATTATTACAATTTCTAATTCAAGAAATAAAATAATTTTTGAATTTTAAAATCAACGAATATAGGGAACTTGGAGGCGTCCTCTGCCGTATGACCAAATGGCAAATGGGGAACTTGAACTCAAAAATCATTTAGGGGCAAAGCTCTTGAGGCCGTGGGTCGTTCCTCTTGTGTAGTCGTACTAGTATTATGTAGCCACTTTATGAGTTGCCCAATAGGTAGTGTTAGTGGTTTTGACAGCATAGACACGGACAAGATGATGATTCGTGGGGCGAATCATTCGTCCGTACATTTGTGCTTTCGTCTGTTTATCTGTGCATCCATCCCTCCAGGCTTCCGTGTGTTGGTCTGTTCATGAGTCCGTTCGTCTTTCTGTCCATCTATAGTTGCGTCAGACTGTCTGCTCATTCGTTTGCGCGTCCGGACGAACGGACGCTATGCCCCACTCATCACCCACTCATCATCATTCCCTCCGCGGATATGCTGTGATCTTTTTCACAAAACATAAATTGCTATGACCAAATTTGGCACATACAAAGAACAGTTGATTTGCTTTCAATTTAGGTACAAAGTATGATTTCACTCAACCAACACTTGGTGAAACTTGCGTCTCATGATAGACAAAACAAATATTTGAGAGGTCTAAGATATTTTTTTCCTCCACATATACCTCATGTTAAATAAGTATTCACTCCTCAGGTATTCTTTCAAAGTGCAGTATTGATATACAATATGTAGATAGGGAAAAATGCAGATATAACACATTTCGGCTAAATTATTTGAGGCGTATGTGGTCAAAAAATGGTATTATTTTTACTGAGCTTCAAACATTTTACGCAAGCCCTTCACTTAACTTGCAAACCAAATTTTGCACGGAAGAAAAATCGGTACTTATGAAATAATTTTTTTCACAAAAACCCAGACGAGATTCCGGGAAGTTCAGGAGGCAGCCACGTGACCAAAAATTATTTGTCTGCAAAATATTCTAGCAGTTACCTTCTTCAATGCAGTAAAATCAGCGCGATTTGTTCGAATACAATTGAGATCGTCGCCAAAATGACTGGGACGTTTGACGTGGATTGACCCAAAAGCCAATTCTTCCATTATATAATCGTGTAAATGTGAGCCTGTTCAAGAACACTAGTATCATTCGTAATTTAGTACGTAACTATTCAGAACCTAATTTTACAATTACCTGCACTGAATGCCTTCCGAATGCGCATACCGTCATGTATGTTCAGTGGCATTGTGCTTTTGTGCAAAACAGATGAAATATGTATATGTTGTTGCACGTCGCACTGCATTCCTTTTAATAAACTAATCGGATGAGTACCACGGTAGATCTGCAGAAATACACATGCAGCTGTTTTGATGCACATTAAGCATGGAACTTGACATTCACTTAGATTGGTTGATGTACGCAGCTAATAGAGCATTATCAACTTGGAGCAGCACCTTTTTATTTGCCTGCGCGAGCAAGCTGCAAGAGTAATAAAGTAAGGTTCCTATCTACGACACGAAAGCTATAATGATACGCCACAGCGCGATTTTTATGGCGTTTATTGCTCAGCATACCTTTTCTAGCATTTCTCACTGCAGTGGAGCCCGATGCCACTGAATATGATTGCTATGCACTCAATTTATACTTACACATAGGAAAGCAGTCAGTTTTGCAGGATACATACTATATGTTGCACTCTTTGTAAAATTTTGGTCATTGTTCCTTGTGTATTCATTTTAGGTTTCCGGGATTGAATTTCCTGTACAGAAAGAACAGTTTCGCCCCACTTCTCTCGAAGGCACCAGTCATCTCAGCAGCTGAAGATGATTGGGCAAGCAGCAGTCACGAGCTGTGGTTTTGCAGTTAGAAGTATACCAACACTGACATTACAATAATACTACCTTGTCGAATGTTCTCATTTTTAACGTTAAAATTTATACTGCGCGATATAATAGGCTGTAAATGTGACTCCAGAAACTCGCTTACACTTTCCACGTGTTTTTTTTTCTATTGTATAGGTGTCATTTGAGGCCATACCTCTGAGCCGTTTGCTCGACTAGCGCAAAGATTTTTGAAAGTTGTGGGGATTTATTTTATTGAAAACAATGAATTTCTAGTATAGAGAGAAAAAAACTCCGTCACATGAGATATTTCCAAACTTTGCAGAATGCCATCAGAGTCATGTTTGTCAGATTCGCCGTTTTCTTATAATTAAAGCAGGTGCGAACATATGGGCTTAATTGTTTTTTGCTTCGGCGTTATGTTCGGTTGAACCTTACGTAACAGGTTACTTCTTGCACTACTGGGGCGTGGTGCGTGCGTGCGTGTGTGTGTGTGTGCGTGTGTGTGTGTGTGTGTGTGTGTGCATGTGTATGTGCCGGCTCCGTCCTACTTTGTCGTTTTTGGCTCAGTCTACCTACACATATATACACTGGTCTTATGCAGCTCATTCAAGACAATGGCACCTTATTTTATCAGCTGCATTCATGCAGGTATAAGTGCAGTGGGTGACACCAGTATCTTCCTTCTTCCCTGTCAGTCGCAGAGAAGGTTTATATATTCTTCTCCCTGAGAACAATTGAGGCTTGGGCCAGTTAGTGATGCACATTTGATGAAATTAAGTGCTGTGAATTGTTCTCCTCAACACGCAAGACTAAGCATCACCTCCTGTGTCTGCTCTTTTGTCCCGTTTCGCGCATCATTTGATGAAGTATGCTTATCCATGTAACTGCCACCGTTTTAAGGGGGTTTTTGAGTTGCACCCTACTCGCATTGCTATAGCTACACCCAACAACCATAGTTTAGGGGTGTTCATAAACACATAATAAAGTAAGGTGTAAAGTTTTTTACACCCTATGGTTTCAGGGTGTTCCTAAACACCCTAAAAAGGTGTTGCCCATGGGACAAAAAATACACGCTTATAGGTGTAAAAATGTTTAGAGTGCAAGGTTCGCGCGACACAACAGGCACATAGCTCATAAAGAGGTTCTTCAAAACTTTCTGAGCATTGTCAGAAAACGCTGCCGATTAGTAGTAGAGGCTCCCGACAACACGCGAGCCAAATTATATAGCACAACACGTGGCCTAGAATTCAGAATAAATTACCAAGGTTAGCTAAAACTTGCTTTGTCTTCTCTCGACAAATTACGTTATATGCACGAGAATTGCACGTCGAAGACCCATCTATAGGACAGTGACTAATTCGAACGTGGCGCACTCGCTTGTTACACAGATCGCCGTCGGAGGCCACCACTTGTGCACGCGTGCGCGCTCGATTACACTGACAAAGCCGTGAATTCGAAGAAAAAAGTACTCAAGGTCGCGTAGCGTGCACGCCGTTATTCTGTGGCCCTGAAAATCGTCCCTGCTTATCTCCCAGCACTTTCGTCGGGACGAGAGAAGAGAGAATGCAATTGCAGCATGTGACAAACCTTTGATACTCCACTCGCACTGAACGGAGTCTTGAAAATTATGCAGCGTTGAATTCGTGAGGCAATGAGCTCTTCCGGCGAATTCATTCTATGGTTACTTGAAAAAGTGTACAAGGTTCCTTTCTGAGCGCAGGAACCGCGTGTTATGAATCTCCAGCTTCTGACGTCATCCGGCGCCTTTAACTCTGCTCATTTACGATGAAGCATCCTTAATTTGATGCGGCTTGATTGGCGTACCTTTCGTTAACTGTAATGTCACCAATCCCAAATAATTAACGCAGATGGCTTCTATGGTGTCCATCGGGATGGCTTGTTCTGAAAAAAAATTTTTCACGAAATGAAGGAGGTTGGACGCTAGGAGTCGCAGAGTGCGGACGCACGTTGTGTAGGCTCCGCAGTTTTCAAATGATTTTTGTTAAAAAATTGCAAAACTTGGCTAAAGTCTCTACGCCAATCGACGGAGGAAGTTCAGCCGAACACCTGGATACCAACTATTGCAAGGTGGGCCCGCTTTTTCGGCACTGACACCGATAATTCTGAGTCGCCACGAAGATCAAACATTGCGTCTGCCGCCGCAGCGGCGGGGAGAGCTAGGTCCAACGCGTCGACGAGGACGCCTGGGGCGACCCCGGAACGCCTCGACGGCGCGTCTAGCACCACGATGGATGTTGTAAGCGTGGAAGGAGAAGATATGCAACCGGAGGACTTTACCAACGACGCCGGATGGTGCGAAGTCCGCAGAAGAAACATCACGAAAACATCTGGAGGGATTTCAGGCCCGAAGAGAACCATGCTAAGAGACGCTGCTGCGCCGACGGGCGCGCCTGGGGACAGCAAGTGGAAAGGTGAACGAACCATACGACAAATTGCTAATGCAAGCAGACTTCCTCGTCTACCGGCAGAAGACTACAAAGTGATCGTGCGACCACGAGGAGGACTCAGCGTTTCGGAGCACAGGCAGGCACGCATTTACTGCTGCCTGAGAAACGCCGCTGGCGTCGGTCGCGAAGCAGCAGAAGAAGACAGTATATGCATAAACTACAAGCAGAATATCGTGGTCGTCAGCACGCCGTCCGAAGAGCGAGCCAGGCGGTACGGAGCCATCACGAAGATCCGAGTGGGAGAGCAAGAACACGAAGCCAGCGCCTACAGAGCAGCGCCGGAAAACACATCTAAGGGACTCATAAGAGGGATATCCCAAGAGGAAAGTTCCGAAGATATTATAGACAACCTAGTGACAGCAAGAAACCCAAGCATATTACACGCGAAGAGGATGGGCAACACAGACAATGTAATCGTGCTCTTCGACGGACTACACGTGCCGAGATACGTGAAATACGGAGCGCTCATCGTCCGGTGCTCGCTATACAGAAAACACATTGACATTTGCTACGAATGTGGGAGGCTGGGACACAGGGCGGACGTTTGCCCCAACCCAGACGAAAAAATATGCAGAGGATGCGGCGTGGCCAACCCGCCGCAAGAACACCAGTGTGAAGCAAGATGTCAGCTATGCGGGCAAGCTCACTTTACGGGAGACAGACGCTGCAAGGCAAAGTACAAGATACCGTATTTGGTCCGGCGAAGACGCTGGGAGCGACGAAGAAGAGAAGAAGCGGAGGCCGAAACACCATACGGCATCAACGACTACAACAAACGAGCTGGCAAAGCAACGAGCGAGAACACCCAGGGATCAGAAGGCCATCGCACAGAAGGCTCACCCCCGGGACCATACGAGGGGGACAGTCGGAAGCAGCCCGGTCGCAGACCAAGGTCGAGGACCCGGTCCAGAACCCGTTCGAGAACCCGATCGAGAACCCGATCGAGATCCAGGGCAACGTCAAGATTGCAATCCAGCCGAGGAGCGGTAGAAACTCAGGCACAGGTGAGCTTTGCAGACGCGGTCTCTGGCACTGCTGTTACACCTACACGCGCGGGGTCCGCCTTAGAACAGGAAATAACACAGATCAGACAGTTGTTAGAGCAAATAAAGCGAGAAAACGCGACGCTAAGGGAAGAGGTAAAAATGCTTAAAGTAGAAAACGCTAAGCTTAAGAACCCAAAACACTCAGAGATGACCCATACCACGCCAACACCCTTTAGGGCGTCGACACCTCTTCGAGCTCCGGCGACGCCCGTTCCCGCGTCGATGAGTGGAGAAACGCCACCGCATAAACGAAGGGCAAAGGAAAACGCCGATGAGCAAAGAGACTCTACACTCGGAGAAGTAAAAGGCATGTTTCAGGAAATGTTCGTAGGTTTACAGCAGCAATTCATGCAGATGCGCGCGGACCTACAACAGCAGATAACGCAGATGCGAGATGAAATGTCTCAGAGGTTCGACACCCTCGAGGGTAGGGTAGGGCAGCTAGAAAACGTCTCGAAAGACGCCCGACCCGCAGGAGCGAGGCCGGTCAAGAGCAAGCCGTACAGCAGACCACCTGCGGCTGAGAACAGCTGCATAGAAAACTCGAGTAGCCAACATGGCGCCGCCTAATGAATACACGATTTGGCAGTAGAATTGTCGTGGGTTTCGTCGTAAGCGGAGTAACCTGCAGCAATTCGTAAAAACCAAGCAAGCACCAGATGTAATCGCCCTCCAGGAAACTGGGGGGACCGCAAAATTATCAGGATACAAATCATATAGCACTTTAGCTGAAAAAGCAACAGTAACCACACTGATACATCGTAATATAACGGCTGTAGAACACGATACTGGCGTACGCAACATAGACCACGTCCTACTAGAAATTCTCCCGTCTCGAAAAAAGGAGGGAAGCTTGTTTGTGTTGAACGTGTACAGTCCACCACGACAAAAGGTAAAGTTTGGCTCGCTTTTCCGCAAAGTGCTAAACGTAGCGGGCAGACAAGCACTGATCGTCGTGGGCGACTTTAACGCACCACACGCCGCCTGGGGTTACACCATCGAAAACGTTAAAGGCCGCAACCTGTGGAACGACGCGCAGCACGAGGAGCTCACGCTAATAACTAACCCACAAGACCCTACCAGAATGGGGAACAGCGTCAGTAGAGACACCACGCCGGACCTTACATTCATAAGGAATATATCCAACCCTCATTGGACCAACACTAACGTAAATCTAGGCAGCGATCACTACATTGTATGCACAATTTTACAAGCAGGTCCGCGTAAAAAGAAAGGTAGAAAAATAATGTTAACCGAGTGGGACACCTTTCGTAAGATAAGAGAGGACGATGCTACAGAGACCATCGAAGATATACAGAAGTGGACAGACACACTCCAGCGTAGCGTGCAGAAAGCCACCAAACATGTTCCCGAAGAGGCAGGAATGGAAGAAATGGACAGCAAGCTCTTACACATGTGGGAGGCAAAACGCAGCCTGCAAGAGCGCTGGAAAGGTCAAAAGCACAACCGGCGTCTAAGAAAGAGAATCGTCGCGCTCGACAGAGACATAGAAGACTACGCAAATAGGCTGTCCCAGCAGCAGTGGGCAGGCATGTGCACTTTAATGAACAGGCAGTTCGGAATGTCCAAAACTTGGAACATTCTCCGAGGCCTCCTTGATCCAGAAGGCACGAAAACAACACAAAGACAAAACCTGCAACGGATACTACACAGCTACGCAGGTACAGAAGCAGAGCTCTTACGCGAGCTACGCCAGACATACGTAGGAGATGCCACAAAGGCGCGACTCCCAGAGTACGAAGGGAAGGATAACGTCGACCTCGACGCCTCCATAACAGAGGCAGAGATTCGATACGAACTCGGACGACTCAATCCCAAGTCCGCCCCGGGTCCCGACGGTATAACGAATAAAACACTTCGCAACTTAGATGACGAATCCGTCACTGCTCTCACAAAGTACATAAACGAATGCTGGGAGAAGGGCGCCATACCCCAGCAATGGAAAACCGCCAAAATCATATTAATACCCAAGCCGGGCAAAAAGCCGCTCATCGGAAATCTCAGGCCCATTTCATTGACGTCCTGCATTGGAAAGCTCATGGAAAAAGTAATTTTAACGCGTCTCGTCAGATACATGGACGACAACGAGCTATACCCACACACCATGATCGGCTTTCGACCAAGACTCTCGACGCAAGACGTCATGTTGCAGCTAAAGAATCAAATAATAGACGCCGAAACGCACACCCTGGATACAAAAGCCATTCTGGGCCTTGACCTGCAGAAGGCATTTGATAACGTCACCCACGAGGCCATATTGCGCAACTTGCAAAACCTACACGTAGGTCGAAGAGTGTACGATTGCATAAAAGATTTTCTCACCAACCGTAAAGCTACAATCACGGCCGGGGAAGCGGAATCCGAAGAATTCGTTCTAGGCAACAAGGGAACACCACAAGGTTCGGTGCTTTCCCCTTTCCTATTCAACGTGGCGATGCTTGGTTTACCCTCAGAGCTGGAACGCGTCGAAGGGCTTCAGCACAGTATCTATGCGGATGATATCACCCTATGGGTGACGGGCGGGAGCGACGGTCACATAGAAGAGATTTTACAACAAGCAGTAAATACGGTAGAGCGATACGTAGAGAACAATGGCCTAAAATGCTCTCCTCAAAAATCGGAGTTATTACTCTACAGACCTACAAGCAGAGGTCGCAAGCGCATTCACGAACGACACAACATCACAATCTTAGCAGGAGGTTACCCAATACCTCAGGTACAACACATAAGAGTTCTGGGACTCCGAATATCCGAGAACGGACATAACGGGGAAGCAATAAAGTTACTGGATAACAACACCCAACAAACCATTCGAATGATTCGAAGAATCGCCAACAAAAACTACGGCGTGAAAGAACACAACTTAGTGCAGCTCATCCAAGCCTTCGTCGTCAGCCGCATAGTGTATGTGACCCCATACCTCAAGTTGCAAGTGGCGGAAAAACAAAAGATAGAATGCATAATTAAAAAAGCATATAAGCAAGCCCTCGGATTACCGATCACCACGTCTAACGAAAAGTTCGAAGCGTTAGGAATGCATAACACGCTAGACGAACTCATTGAGGCTCATATGATAGCGCAATATGAACGACTCGCGCAAAGCAACACGGGAAGACACATCCTGCACAAACTTGCAATAACGTACGCTGGCCAAAGCGGCAATAAATACGATATCCCAAAAGAAACCAGAGAGCGCATCATAATACCTCCGTTACCCAGAAACATGCACCCCGAACATCACCGGGAGCGGAGGAATGCAAGAGCGAGAGCACTGCACAAGAAGTTTCAACATGACGCGACGTGGTATATGTAGATGCAGCCGAATATACAGACGGTCGACACATGGCAATAGTCGCTTCAAATCAAGCGGGCCACCTGCTTGCTAGCGGCACCATTAAAACAGGAAATTCGGAAATCGCTGAAGAAACGGCCATAGCGCTGACGCTTGCGTCCACAAGGGCCAGCGTCGTAATCAGTGATTCTAAAACCGCGATTCATAACTTCGCTAACGGAAGGGTCTCGAAAGAGGCGTTAAGAATCTTAAATAACTTTCGCGGAGAGCGCGACGTTTATGTTATATGGACGCCCGCCCACTCCTCCCTCCCGGGCAATGAAACCGCACACACCCTAGCTCAAGAGTTAGCGAGCCGAGCAGGGGCAGGAATGACGCGGAGCCCGCGTGCGGAGAGAGACCGCGCATGTTCAGTTACAACGAAATTACCAAGCACTACAGATTAGGGAGGCAGCACTACCCGCCACCACACTCCTCATTAAATAAGCAGCAGGCGACAGCGTGGCGCCTATTACAAACAAACATGTTCCCAAACCCAATCGCTTATAATCATTGTTACCCGGACCTCTACTCAGACAGATGTAAACACTGCAATCAGCGGGCGGACCTCAAACACATTATCTGGGCTTGCCCCAACATCGTGAAGGGACCAAACACACACATGAATACGGAGCAGTGGGAGACCGCGCTGCTAAGCTCAAGCATCGAGGACCAACTACAGGTCATCAGGCAAGCCGAAGATGCCGCTAGGGCCCAAGGACTCTTAGCTGCCATCTAAGGGAGGGGAGTCAACTCCTCTAACACTTGCCATTTCAATAAAAGTTGTTTCTCTCACGAAATAAATATGTGCTTTCTCACATTGATGAAATTTCTCGGATGCTAACTTTTCCTTGATATTTGGGCAGCTTTGTGTTCTGCGTGTGCGTAGTTTTTTCGCTATGGGCAATATCCTCATCCGTCAAAGCCACCAGCTAAGCACTTTCTTCAAAATGTCGTGAATTAAAACCGCCCTTTCTTAACATGACGAACTACCCATACGCAAACAAGACACGAAACACAAAATACTGTACTACACACGCGCAATTTATCAAGTTTCAGTTGATACGCAGTGATTGTGTTGTGCACGTTCTTGTGTTCTATGTTCATAGACCGTGGTTGGGTCACATGCTTTCTTGCATTCTGTGCCATGTCTGCGCTGACTAATATAAATATGTTGCAATTTGCACAATTTGCTACCATGAAGCGCTGATAAAACGACCTAAATGTGATTCGATGAAAACTTGCAGTAAATAAGTATGGTCACAAATTGCATGATCACTATTTTTTAAAGAGCAAAGGCCACCCGGAAAAACAAAACAAACAAGTAACGACATACAGTGCAAGTTGATTGTCTCCAATAAGACATCTCTGTACAGCTGGCTGTTAAACTGATTTTCAGACAAGCGAAGCTAAAATGCTTTTAAACCTTGATTGACGCATAGATGTCGCTGCTTCATGCCTATGAGAAATAACGATGGTTAGGCACAAGCGAATAATGCGGAGGTGTGGACATCAGCATAATTGTAAGAAATACGCCTTTATCACATGCATAATTTCTCACATGCCTAAAGCATAGTGTATTTCAGCAAAAAAACGTCTATATGCGCAACGCGACAGTTGTGGGTCATCACGTTGTCATTACGAAATCTTCACTTATATCGTCACGTAGCAGTGCAGTGTAATGTAGCTGGCGCACTTGGGTAGTTTTACCATAATAATGAGGTATGTTACTTGTTTTCTGATGTACAGTCTTTCCCAGAATTTAACTTCAAAGTATACCCTTCAAAAAGATCGCGACGTGAGAATATTTTTGTTGTTTTACTGTAAAACCCACCACTTGCGTATTCCAACATATACCAGATATCATAATCATCATCATTATAATATTCATCATCATCATTCTGACTACGTCCAGTGCAGGAAAAAGGCCTCTCCCATGTTCCACTAGTTAACCCAGTCCTGTGCTTGCTGCTGCCAATTTATACCCACAAGCTTCTTAATCTCATCTGCTTACGTAATCTTCCGTCTCCCCCTAACCCGCTTGCCTTCTCTGGGAATCCAGTTAGTTACCCTTAATGACCAGCGGTTATGCTTTCTACGCGCTACAAGCCCGGCCTATGTCCATTTCCTCTTCTTGATTTCGTCTATGATATCCTTAACCCCCGTTTGTTTTCTAATCCACTCTGCTCTCTTCTTGTCTCTTAAGGTTACACCTACTCTTTTTCTTTCCATTGCTTGCTGCGTCGTCCTCAATTTAAGTTGAACCCTCTTTGTGAGTCTCCAGGTTTGTGCTCCGCAGCTAAGTACCGGCAAGATACAGCTGTTATATACCTTCCTCTTGAGGGACAGTGGCAATCTACTTGTCATAATTTGAGAGTGCTTGCCAAATGTGCTCCACCTCATTCTTTTTCTTCTGGTCATTTCAATCTCGTGGTTCGGCTCCATGGTTGTTACCTGCCCTAAGTAGACATAGTCTTTTAAAACTTGAAGTGCACTATTACCTATTTCGAAGCTTCGCTCGTTTCCGTGGTTGTTGTACATTACTTTCGTTTTCTGCAAAATACTTTTAAAACCCACCTTTCTGCTCTCATTGCCTAACTCCGTAATCACGAGTTGCAATTCGTCCTCTGAGTTACGCAGCAATGCAATGTCATCGGCGAAGCGCAAGCTACTAAGGTACTTTCCATTACCTCTTATCCCTAACTGTTCCCATTCTAGGCTCATGAAAACCTCCTGTAAGCATGCGATAAATAGCATTAGGGAGAATGTGTCCCCCTGCCTTACATCCTTCTTGATTGGTATTCTGTTGCTTTGTTTATGAAGCACTATGGTAGCAGTTGATCCCCTGTAAATTTCTTCAAGGATGTTTATATATACTTCATCGACACCCCGATTCCGCAGTGTCTGCATGATGCCTGATATTTCTACTGAATGAAACGCCTGCTCGTAATCTATGAAGGCTGTATATAGCGGTTGGTTATATTCTGAGCATTTCTCTATTACCTGATTGATAGTGTGAATGTGGTCGATTGTTGACTAGCCTGTTCAAAATCCTGCTTGTTCCTTTGGTTTCTTGAATTCCAATGTTTTTTTTACTCTGTTAGCAACTACCTTAGTAAATAGCCTTATATTACAGAGAGCAAGCTGATCGGCCTGTAATTCTTCATGTCCTTGTCATCTCCTTTCTTATGCATTAAGGTGATGTTAGCGTTCTTCCGAGACTCTGGTACTCTTCCCATCAGGAGACACCTCGTAAACAGGGTGGCTAGTTTTTCTAACACAATTTGTCTTCCATAATTCAGCAGATCTAATGTTACCTGATACTCACCAGCAGCTTTACCTCTTTGCAAGCTCTTCAAAGCTTTTCTGACTTCTTCTCTTAGTACTGGTGGGGTGTCATCTGGGTTACTGCTAGTTCTTAAGGTATTCAGGTCATGGTTGTCCCAGCTCCAGTACAGATCTCCGTAAAACTCCTCCGCTATTTTAACTATCCCATCCATATTGGATATCCTGTCCGCATCCTAGCAGACTTATTCAGTGTTAATGCTAAAACACATTAATTTAGTGGCTGTACGGCGAAGTGCTCATCGTAAATAAAATTGGCTGGGTCCTTCCCAGCTACCTCCTCAGGAATTTGTTATTGTTTTTGTGCCTCTGCGTACAAGGTTGAAGGCGGGCGGGCTTTAGAATACACAGCTTGGTAGAATGAAGTTGTCCTTTTAAATATAAATATATTAGTAATAATTGTTAAAGTTTAATGTCTCAAAGGTATGACTTGATTATGAGAGACGCCGTTGTGGAGAGCTGCGGGAATTTAGGCCACTTGGTGTCATTCAATGTGCACCTAAATGAGTACACGGGCCTCAAGCATGTTCGTTTTGCCGAAATGCAGCTGCCGGCATCTACATAACGAAACAAGAAGCCTCGCAGAGAATAATTTAATGACGTTCGAGTTCTGTTTGTATTTCCTGATGGTGGAGCTTGCAGATATTGCACAAAAGAAGATCAACTTAAGTTTCTTGGACCTAGAGACGTTTCTTTTTTGTGGCTTTGAAAAGAGACTTACTTGCGCGTAGCCACAATTCGCGTCATCTTACGGTGTTGTTGCTTAGCCGAAAGATTCTTCTGCATTGTACTCACCAAAACAACCGGTCCGATGACTGAATTTAGTGTCTCACGCACCCACTGAGAACACGGGTATTGAAAATGTACGCGTGGCACGTGTACGCTATGTGTATATTTACGGTTAGTGTAACTTCTTACCGCCGAAACACTGCTTTAGCGTACTCCTCAGAAGGTTGATTGACTTTGCCATGGTCATTGAAGATATGTAAGCGAATCAGGTGAGCATCCACTAGAGTACTATTGATGCATAAGACACCCTCACCATCACTAGGGCAAACATGGCCCTTCGTTGGAAAATATTGTATGACTATTAGTGCTGCATTGGCATTTCGCCAGTGTTGCACCTTAAAAAGCATTAGCTGAACGTTTGGCCGCAACGGAGCCCAGTTTGGCGAGGATAGGAACCCACCAGCAGATAAATTAGGTGCACGAGCTCCAAGAATCAGAAGCAGATTAGCTGCCTAAATTAGGAATTGGTGATGGCCATGCCCCTTTTTTCAGACCACATCCTGGTAGCCTGTAGGCTGAAATGACCACGAATTATATGTATGTTTCTTCGTAAGTGCATTGAGATATGTAAATATAGTAAGTAAACAAACATAATGGCCAGAATATCGCCGCATATATTGCGATGGTCCTGTGCATGACAGTGTCGCGTATCTTTGTCAAAAGGACCATAGCTAATGACGCAATTCAAAGACATGCAGGTTGATGGGGGATTACCAATTTAATGTGTGTAACTGGTGCAATTATTTCATCAAATAAAAACAGCAAACGTAGGCAAGCGCCTCCAATCAGATGTAACAACAGCTCCAAATTCGACGGTGTACAGTTTCTCGGCTGTCCAAGACCCGCTATTTTTATTAACAAGAATGGGGCAAATCGGTGCATTTCATTTTTCTTTGATTTCAACTAAATGAAGATTTTATAGTGATTAACAAAACACTTCCACGTTTTTCCCGCATGCTCTTCCAGTAGCGTGGGGCAGTGTCTTTTGGTAGTGCCAAAATTACCGGAGAAACGAATTGTGACGTCACATGCATGACTACGTCATGACGTGCAGCTCACACACTTACGTGATACACTGATTTCACTAAGGTGCTGGTGAGAGAATGGAAGACAGGCAAGCAATGTTACCGATATGAAATGAAAGCGGCTTAGTGGACGATAAAAAAAAGCAATTCTGTCATTATATCTGTTTCCGAGGAGCTGCGTGAATAGTTAAAGGGAACAAAGATAAGCGGGCAGCTCATGATCAAAAGACCTATAGTTGTACCCAGGGCTGGGCAAAAACACTTGAAATTGTATCGCGATACCATACAAGCTACTCAAAGAACACGTGTTTAAGATTCTAGACACTGACTGAAAAATCGTACCTGATACGATACGTGGAAATGCTATTTTAGGATACCTCGATAAATGTGCAGATTTGTTGTCATAGACCCCAACAATCAGCAGCGAACGCCTACGAACAACGAACAAAGAGGACTGCTTGAGAATTTCTCACATGTGATCAATTTTATTTTATTTTTATGTTTGCTGGTATCTCAAGTTTCGTCCCAAAGTATGAGTTCCCTTCCAAAAAACTTATTCGTGTGTTTATATCAGCTGCTTAACAGAACAGCTCTGTAGATACTTCACTGACAGTTGTTCTTGCATGTCAGTTTTGTAATTGATGAGGATTCGGTGGAGCTTGATTGATCGTAATGTGGGGTATAACGTCCCAAAACGACCATACAATTATGAGAGACGCCTTAGTGCAGGGCTCCGGGAATTTTGACCACCTTGGGTTCTTTAACGTGCACCCAAATCTGAGAAGACGGGCCTACAACTATTTAACCTCCATTAGAAATGCAGCAGCCATGGCCGTGATTCGATCCCGCGACCTGTGGGTAAGCAGCCGAGAACCTTAGCCACTAGGCCACCATGGCAGGGCAGTCGAAGAAGCTTGCTGACCAGCAAACGGACTACCATCTAACCACACGAGTTTCAATAAGAAGCCCTCGAACGATGGTGCAAGTTTCAGTACAAAGCGCCAGCTTGTCTATAACAGACCGTTTTGCAATACTAAATCACCAATGTGCAGCAGCAACAACCCTTGTAGCGACGTTTTGCGGAACATTGTGCCTACGCAGAGTGCAAAAACCTGCTATCAGTTTTCTCATTCTTCTTATCCCGTGGCGTGTAAACTCTTCGTTATCTATATACTCAGAGACATGCGAGCAATTTCCTTGAGTGTGATGCAATGTCTACCGGACAAACGTTCAAGATCTCTTGTATTGCCACGTGGACGTGACAATAGAAAAACTAGGATTTGCTCAAAACTTACTGGTGTGCTAACATGTGCCCACAAAACAAAGTAAGTGAGAGTGCACGCTGTACTCTGGTAGCGCAAATAAATGTCGCCAGCCTTCGGTAACCTGTTAGATAGCAGAACGCGTCTTGTATTCGTACAGCAGTTATTGCACTTTCTGATGGTGTCACTGGTGCCCGTTAAGCTCGCGAATCAACAAGAGTACGCGCACTGCGAGTAATTTCGAAATAGTTGTTCAGTTTCAACATTCTAAAACTGCGATATAATTCTGAGGACCGCAGAAACGGAGGACTCAGGGAATTCTAGCTTTGTGGTGTTCTTCAACGCAAAATCAACTATATGTACATGCGCCTCAAGCATTTCGCCTCCATCAAAATACTGCCGCCGCAGAAGCATTTGCGCGCGATCTGGGCAGCACACTCTGAGACCATCTCGATATTTACGAAACATTGTGAGTGGTGTTGCGCCGAATGCTCACAAGCTTTTGTTACTCACTCCCGATCAAACGAAACTGAGACAAAATATAGAGAGTGGCAGCATTGTTGCAAAAACCGTTTTAGGACAACGTCACTATTGCTGTTCTTGTGGCCTATATTTAAATCAGCTGCCAATTAGTAGTAGCAAGAAATAGGGATAGCTGAAAATGGAAACAATTAAAACTAAATTAGAAAACCCGTTCTCTGTGAGGAAAAGATGAGATTCATGATAGAAGTGAAGTGCTAGTAGCTATGACAATTAGGCGTAAAGTATCACCAACTTACCTGTTAAGCTAAGACAATAAAAAGCCTGTGTCTATGGAAAATCGGATGAAATGGCTTGTTGGGATGTTCAGAAAAAAACGACACATTTGACATAACGATATTTTTAGAAACTCGTTACTTAGATCTTCAAGATGGCTCCTAATTAATTCAACTATTTGTCCCAACTCAATATGGCCATTTTACCAAGCAGTAGGCGGAAGCTTTAGTTCTGTGTACTCAACCCACGCCCACGTATTTATTTTTATATCGCTTTCGCAGAAGAGTAGACTCAAGTGAATATAAATGTGTATATTGCAGCAAAAATATAGCCGGTAATAAAAATAAATATGAAACAGTTCAGTTGACTGCAATTTACCAAGGGCATATTGCGTTAACAAGATCGAAAAGAAACAGTTCCGAGCACCTCGTGACGTACGGGATGCAAGAGAAGCACAAAGGAGCAAGCAGTTCTGCTCACAGTCATTATATATATTCAAGAGCTCTTTGAATAGTAACAAAACGAATCAAGCCGCGTGGTACGAAAAGATATCGACTATGTAAGCGTTTGTTTCTTTAGATACATACTCGGAACCAGCGGTGCTATATAGTTTCATGCTAGACAGTTGCATAAAAATTGCTGCAAACATCGCCAAAGGCATTGCGGTATATATGCAGCTTTATAAGTGCCTAAAGGGAAGTGTCATAGCTTGTTATCTGAATTTTGACGCCAGCGTCCACGCTGGCGTCACCATCACGGATATATATTTTGTGGAGAAGAAAACGCCTCGTTGGCAAGCAACATCGCCACCGCTTGGGTCCTGGGTCCTGGGCTTCTCTCGCTTCCCTCGTGCTGATCGTCGTCGGCATCTGCTTGACTGTTGCTCTGTCCCAATCGTGTTTTCATCGTAGGGCCACCGTCGTAACACATGCCAATAAACCCCTTTTCAATCGGCGGAGGGTGCTGACATTCCCCGTTGCTTGAACCTGGGTGCTGCCATTCGCCGTCCCCTAAACCTGGAGCTGCGCAACCGAAAGCTACCTCCCATCATGGCCACCAACAACACGCAACCTGGCTCTTCCACTCCATCCTCCAGGAACCCCGGCGTTCTTTGCTTGCGAGAGTCGAAGGTTTTTACCGGAGCTGATGAGACCGACGTGGAAGACTGGTTTCCTAACTGCGAACTGGTGAGCGCAAATAACAAGCGGGTTGACGCGGACAAGTTGTCGCCATATCTGTCGATGGTGTTTCTACCTTTGCCCAAGTCGACACAGGTGCTGCCGTTTCTGTTAGAGCCGCCCACCTCTGCCGCTCCCTTCGCAAAGTGACCACGCCGCTCTCTGGACTATCGCTTCGTACGGCTAGCGCACACCCAGTTTGACCTCTCGCCACCTGTACGGCCCGCACATTCATTCAAGGCTCTATGTACGTTGTCGAGTTCATCGCCCTTTCGGTGTGCTCGCATGACGTAATCCTCGGGTGGGACTTTCTGTCACAACTTCATGCCGTCATCGACTGCTCAAGTGGTGAAGTTCAATTTTCGCACCTGTGTGACGGACCTTTGCGTGAAACCCTTGAGCGGTCGCCAAAAGTCGTAGGGCGTGAGGACACTGAAATTCCGCAAGCCTCTCTTGCCATTGTCCCTGTTTGCTGCGATGACCATAACGATGCTATGGTAATATTTACACTTTTTGACATTTTCATGAGCCGCAGAGCTGTCTCTTTGCCATTCACTATACTTGACGTCACTGCTGGCCGAAGCAATATTTTCATCCCCAACTCCCTTTCTGCACTGCTTACTCTTCTTGCCGGCGAATGTCTCGGTCGAGTGGAGTACCTTGATTCTCCTTTAATGCTTAACATGGCAGACGAATCGCGCAGTAGCGCCTCGACCGAACTTCATGCCCTTTCCCCACTGGAATGCTCGTCAAGTGACTTCTCCTCGAGTTCTGTCGACGACACCTTAAGTGCTCAAGAACGCGCCGGGCTTCTTAATCTCCTCCAGCACTTCGCGAATTCATTTGACGTTTCTCAGCCGCAATTGGGTTGTATTTCCGCAGTGCGCCACTACATTGACACCGGTTCGCACCAGACATTGCGTCAAAGACCGTACCGTGTCTCTGCTACAGGAACGTCACGTCATCAACGACCAGGTCGAAGAGATACTACGCCGTCGCGTTATTGCACCATCACACAGTCCTTGGGCATCTCCTGTCGTTCTAGTTCGATAAAAGGGTGGATCGATTCGATTTTGCGTCGACTACCGGCGTTTAAACAAGGCGACGCGGAAAGACGTCTATTTATTACTGCGCATCGACGACGCCCTTGACAGCCTCCAAGGAGCCGGATTCTTCTCCTCCTTAGACTTACGATCTGGATACTGGCAGGTTTCTATGACAGAAGCTGATCGCCAGAAAACGACGTTAATTACACTAGATGGCCTGCATGAATTTAACGTAATGCCTTTTGGGCTTTGTAATGCTCCTGCCACGTTTGAACGACTCATGGACGACACGCTGCGTGGACTGAAGGGGTCTGTGTGTCGAAGCTACCTCGACGACTTTGTCGTTTTCTCTCCCGATTTTCCTTCACACTGGCTTCGGCTACAACTGGTTCTGACGTGTTTAGCCAAAGCTGCGCTCCAACTGAACCTTAAATAGTGCCACTTCACCGCGCGTGAGCTGTCCATCTTAGGACACATCGTGGCCAAGCATGGTGTTCTACCCGACCCTGCCAAACTGCGTGCAGTCGCCGAGCTCTGGAAACCGAATACACTGAAAGAATTACGCAATTTTGTCGGACTATGCTCGTACTTCCGGCGCTTCGTTCGAAATTTTGCGTTCATCATGTCACCACTGAACAACCTCCTACGCGGTGACGCAGACCTTTCATCCTGGTCGCCTGACTGCGACGTCGCGTTTGCCATGCTCCGTAGTCTGCTAACATCTCCTCCCATTCTTCGGCATTTCGATCCAACAGCTGCAACGGAAGTTCACACAGATGCTGCCGGGTTGGTCTTGGCGCTGTCCTCGCCCAACGCAAGCTGGGCTATTCCGAATGCGTCGTAGCTTATGCGAGTCGCACGCTCACTAAATTTGAGGCTAATTAAATCGTCACTGAAAAGGAGTGCTTAGCGCTAGTCTGGGCGCTTCGCAAATTCTGTCCTTATTTGTATGGTCACCCATTTGACCTGGTAACGAACCACCGTGCACTTTGTTGGCTCGACACAATGAAAGATCCTTCTGGCCACCTAGCTCAGTGGGCACTGCAAATCCAGGAGAAAAACATTCACCTCATCTATCGCAGCGAACGCAATCATTCTGACGCCGACACCCTGACCCGTTCGCCTTCACCTCCCGACTCGGCTTGCGCAACCACTGGTACTAACTCCGTCACGTCTATGAACCTCGACTCCTTTGCCGGTGAACAAGACAAGGATCCGTGGATCGCTTCCCTTTTTGACTGTGTCTCTGGATCGTCAACAACTCTGGTATCACGATCTCTCCGACGTCAAGCTGCTCATTTCGCTATTCGTGATTGGCTGATATACCGACCCAACTACGCCTTGAAGGTCGTAAGTGGCTCTTAGTTGTCCCCCGCAGCTTGAGATCACAAATATGCGCCTTCTTTCACGACGATCCCCAATGTTGCCATGCCGCAGTTTTCAAAACTTACGAACGCATTTGCCATCGCTTCTACTGGCGTGGAATGTATAATTTTGTTTGAAAATTTGTTATGGGCTGCCCTGATTGTCAACGCCGCAAATCATCGCCTTTCAACTCGTCCGGTGCGCTTCAATTTATTCCGTGCCCTGCCAAACCTTTCTATCGGATCGAAATTGATCTCTATGGCCCTCTACCGACAACATCAGATGAAAATTAGTGTGTCATAGTCACTGTGGACCATTTAACATGCTACGCTGAGACCACCGCCCTTGCAAGTGCCACTGCGCGGAACGTAGCGTCCTTCGTCCTAATTGATTCTTACTACAACATGGTGCACCTCGAGAACTACGAAGTGACTGAGGTCAAGCCTTCCTATCAGACGTCGTCAGGGCTCTGCTTTCTGATTGCCATGTTAGTCATCGCGAGACCACGGCATACCATCTGCCGACTAATGGGCACACGGAGAGATTAATTTGCATCCTCGGTGATATGCTCGCGATGTATGTGGCATCTGACCATACTAACTGGGATCGCATTCTTCTATATATTACGTTCGAATACAACACTGCGGCACAGTCTACCACTAGATTTTCACCTCTCTTTCTTCTTTATGGACGCAAACCGTCCCACACCATCGACACTCTCCTTCCATACTGTCCTGACGCATCCGAATGCCCATCTGTGTCGGAAGCTGCACGAAAAGCGGAAGAGTGCCGTGAACTCGCACGCACATTTGCGTCACAAGAGTAGCAGCGCCAGAATGAAAACAACGCCGACTCTTCACGAAGCCACAGCTATTCCCCGGGATCACTTGTATGGCTGGCTGTTCCTTACCAAACCCCCCGCCTTTCCTCAAAACTCTTCCCGAAGTACGATGGTTCTTACCATGTTTTGGAGCAAACCTCGCCGATGAATTTTCTCTTTGAGCCACTTCCCCCATCTGATGACATGCACCGGCGTGGACGTGACATCGTCCACGTCGCCCGCCCTAAGCCATATTATAGCCCTCTGCTTCCAGACTCTTACATCGCCAAGATGGCTCTTTTTCGGCGAGAAAAATTGGTGCAGAACAAAACGCATCGTTGGCAAGCAACATCGCCACCACTTGGGTACTGGGTCCTTGGCTTCTCTCGCTCGCCTCGTGCTGATCGTCGCCGGCATCTGCTTCACCGTTGCTGTGTCCCGAACATGTTTAATCGTAGGGCCTCAGTCGCAACACACGCCAATGAACCCCTTTTCAGTATATATATATATATATATATATATATATATATATATATATATATATATATATATATATATATATATATATATATATATATATATATATATATATATATATATAGACGTAGCGAAGAAGGAAGCGCACTGGCTCCATAATGAAAACGGAAGCGAGAAAGCACGACGTACGAGGAGGAAACACTTAATATTCACTATATATATATATATATATCTATATATATATATATATATATATATATATATATATAGTGAATATTAGGTGTTTCCTCGTACGTCGTGCTTTCTCGCTTCCGTTTTCATTATGGAGCCAGTGCGCTTCCTTCTTCGCTACGTCTATATATATATTATATTATATATATATATATATATATATATATATATATATATAAGTGTGAGTAAGGGGCCCCCTTTAATGAACTCTCATGTTCACGAAGGCGCACATTTATGCACCAACCCGTCTGACCAACGTATTCCTTTCCACATGCGAAAGGAGTTCCGTATACAACATCTTTTTTGCACTCAACGTACCTCCTGCCATGCTTTATGCTGCATTTTTTCGATTCTCCAGTTCCTTTCTTGTTAACTAGCCTTTCCTTTGCTGGACAAATCTTTGATAACTTGTTTTCAGCTGAAAAAATGGCCCGCACGCAATACCTCAATGCAACTTTTTTCAATCTATGCGAAATATTGTGCAGATATGGGATCACCACTGTCCGCCCTCTTTCACCCTCAACTTGTCTCCTCTCTTGGCTTGTGCCAATGATTGCATTTCTTACTTCCCGACGATTCTTCTCACAGGCCAAAAGGATACAATCATCTTGGTAGGCGGCTCCCCTCAAGAGCTTTATCTGCGCGGAAACACTCTCATTCAATGAGCGTACGCACGATTTTGTGAGGGCAGCCTTAATGCAAGAAGTTACAATCCCATTCTTTACTATCTTCGAATGTGCCGAATGATAGCTCAGCAATGGTTTTTATGATCTAGGGTGATACATCCAACACGTGTGAGAAGGAGACAAAGTAATTTTTAATTCTAGGTCCAGAAACTGAATGCGTCGTTTCTTTGGCACCTCAGAGGTAAACTGTAAGCCACACCCGTTTTTCCTAAAAGCTTTTAAAACAGTCACTAACGTGCTCATACCCGGATCGTTTTTTACCAAAACAAGGTAGTCATCTACAAATCTAAACAGCTTCAGATCCATACCATCTAGCTCTTTACCTACTGCTGTGTCAAGTTTGCTCAAAAAAAACATTGCATAAGATCGGGGCGACACTAGACCTAATCCAAATCCCATCCTTCTGAACGTACACTTCTTCATTCCACCCCACTAGCGTGGAACTCAGATACATGGCCAAAATCTCCATAAATCCTTCTACAGACACACCACAGGCGTTACAAAAAGCCACTTCATCATTTTTTTCGCTGATGCACTCTTGTACGCTTTGTAGTAAAGGACCATGCGGAACAGAATAATATAGATCGATGACATCAATACTGAAGGCATCAGAGACCCTTACATCATCTCCCTTTAAGTATTCCACTACTTCCATGGAATTGGAAACCAAAAACGGGTCACAATACCGGAGCGTTTTCAGGTGTTTTTGCAAAAATTCGGACACGAGACGTAGCCAGGGACCCCTTTCCGAGACAATGGTTTGGAACGGAAGGTTCTCCTTGTGTGTTTTCACTGTAAAGAACGCTTCCAGCAACAAGCTTTTTTCACCTTTTACTGCTGAAGACAGCCTGCTCAGGTTCAAGTCATCTAGCTTCCTAACCGCCCGACGTTTTATAAGGCTGACCCTCTCCTCAACTTTGCGGAAATTCTTTTCTATAGCAGCCTGGGCCTTCTCCAAATATAGGTTTTCTGGCAAAATCACAAAGAAACCCTCCTTATCCGAAACCGCAATACGACTACCACTGGCAGACAGGAACTTAATCACAGGTCCCATTTTCTTCGCCATGTGCGGTGTTACATTGCTAGACGAAAACACATTCACGCAATCAGTACTGCACCTCAGTTTTTCCTCGTCCTTCACACGGCTTGCCACGGACCTGGCCACTTCCACCTTCTCAGCACGGGAGAGAACTGGTTCCACACAGAACTTGGGTCCGTGTTGAAGAAGCCTTCTATGATGGTTGGGCAAAGCCAGATCTCCTAGGATCATGACCGTTCCTTCCGTACTTGTGCGTCTTTCCTTTTTGGGTAAACTTCTTCGTGCCTGGTTCCACAAAGCCTCTGTGGCACTTTCTGACAGCCGTAGCCACTCTCGGTAATGTCGGTGTCCATTTTCACTCTGGGTGCGACAGGCCACTCGCAAGCAGTCTTTGAAGTACCGAACCTGATGGCTCCATTCCGAGGACAGTTTTTTGCATAAACGTCTGCTGTTTCCAGTTCTTGGTTCGTGTTTGTTTCCGATTGTGGACGCGTGCATATTTTGTAATATCACGTTTTTGATGATGACAGGGGAAGTTAGAAGTGACGCACATGCGTGTGATGTATTTATTAGTGTTCGCTTTGAAATAAAGATTTCAGTTGCTGGTAAGCGCTTGTCTGTGTCCTCTCTGAGTGTGTGTATTTTTTGCGCTTGTCTCATCATGAACAATTACCAACACGCCCAACTGGCAGTCATCCTTATTTTTTGTATCTTTACTGTAAAGTATCATTTTTACGCTTTGTATATTCTTCAAAGTTCTTGTTGCGTTCGGTACTGTGCGCTGTTTATTGTCAATTTTCTTCATACATTTTTGAGTAACCCCACAAGTTTTTCCCCTTTTTTATAAAAATGTGTACTAGTAATGCAACCCACTCCTCTAGTCACTAGTAAAATATCTCCAATTAAATACAATTGTGTTGATTCATCAGGCGAATATACATTAAGGAAAAATATGCACTGCTTTGAAGGCAGCACGACAGTAGACAATTGATTGAATATCACTGTGATGCAACTCCCTAAATATTGAGAGCGTTATTCATCGCTGCCTTTCATCTTGTTGTTCTACTTCTGGCGGCTCCTCTGAACTAGGAACTGAGCATTCTAGAGGCGCCATGCATTTCGGGGGGGGGGGGGGGGGGTGGAAGGGTACTAGGCGCGAGCTCCCACTTGCCGAGTCAGATCACAACTTCTTGTCCAGAAAAATATGACGGCAATCCGTTACCATGTCATCATTGTCAATTGAATGTCATAGACCTTGTAGTTGGCGGGGAGCTTTCTGTCGTTCCGACAGAAAGTTTGTTCGCTCCTCGGTTTAGAATCTCGCCGGATTTTTCTGACGTCAGTTACGATATAATATCCGGTTTGTACACCAACTAGGAACAAATTGGCAATCGAATGATTTACTTCACCATGCTGGATTTAAACCTTCGGCTGTAGTAACGTCGTCCTAATTGTTTTACTTATCCGCTCACATTCCTGTGATACTTTTGTTGAAGGTTATAACTACTTTTCAGTGAGTGCCTTGATCATGCCCTCAAATTACGTTGTCCGATAAACAACTGTCTCTCCTTTTGTACTTTTAGGTTTATTATTCACGCACTATATAATATTTGAACGTGATAGCATAAACGACCTCGTCTGGCAGAAATTTCGATGGCGGCGTTTCAAGTTGTGAGCGAGAAAACGTCATCTTGGCTGTGACAAATAAAGAAAGAAACCTACCAATAAAATTGTTATTGAAAAACCTCAATTCACTCAATTCAGTTATGAATTGAACCGAGGATCTCTGTTTGGGAATCAGGTGTTATACCACAAAGGCACGCCTATGGTCGAAACTGATGCGAACAGAAAAAAAACAGTATGAATGCCATTTAATAGAAGTTCTCATTAATTAGGTGTCTAACAAAAAAACGATGTTTAACAGGTTTACATTCCTTTTGTTCTTGTAGTAGAAGGAATCTTCCTAACTTACGCAATATTAAGTAGTACAAGCGTAGAATTGCGCAAGGCATGAAAATATGTGAAATGCTCAACGAGTGGGTATTTTAAAGGCCCGCCCATCACAGAGCGCTCAAACATATTTTTGCGTGTTGCCCTACGTACGTGTAGTGAGCCCTTCGTGGATTGGAGTAGATGCCACTTAACAACCGTACTTCAAAAAGCCATTGTACGATAGTTTATAAAGCCGAGCGTTGCACGCACTGTCGTTCATTCCCTCACGACATGATAGAGGCATACAGCGACAGCGAAGCCAGGCTAGTAATTCAGAAGGCCAGTGATTCGCGCAGGGCTCGGTTACTCTATCATGGTCTCTTCTTGAAGGCGAAGTTCAAGCGTAGTCCATTTTTTGGAATTGCTGTGTTTGGAACTGCTGAGTAATTGTTTCGCACAATACATACATAGTACTCAACGGTGTCACATCTGCGATATCCGCCAATTGCTGCCACGTGTAGTGCAATAATAATAATAATATTAATATTAATAATAATAATAATAATAATGAAATGAATGCTAACTCCCATTACCACAACGATTCGAACTTTCGGGTAAGGTGCAAGGCAAGAGAGGAATTTTTTTTTTACGATCCTCGGTCTGGTTGCCCGGCACAGCAGGGGGAAAGAGATCATGGCCTGCTTATAGCAGCATTTATTTAGCCGCTGCCACTGTGCAACCATGTTTACAAAAAAAACTAAATAAGTCACAGCTTTGACGCGAAGGTGAAGCAATGAACGGGATAGCAACAAACTTGAAGGTCACGTGCGGATAGAAAAGCAGATCTAAACGTGTTCCGCGTTTCTCAAGCGCATATGAGGCACGAAACGTACCAACAGGTACAGATGCCCGTGAATAGGCGTCTCAGTGGTTATTTGGCTGTGTCTGAAAAGCGCGCGCTTTTCCCCAACAGAGACTTCAATGACGGCCGTCACCGTTGTGTGCCCGGTAACTACAACAGAATTGTTCCAGGTGAAGCCTGAGGCCAGCCAAAGCATACGATCCTTCCCGCGAGATAAGGGCGCGCGAGGGAGTCTCGCCTCCCTGCTCGAAGCGGGGCAAAGGGGCAAAGAACGCGGGGCGATTAGGGCGTGCGCCGCCGTGCGATTTGTCGACGCGTGCTCATTGTTCTGGGTTGCGGGTAATGCTGAAAACACAATAATCCACCCCCCCCCCTCCCCAAGTCCCGTCCGCAGAGGTAAGTGGTAGATATAAGTAGCTTGCCTTTTGAACCTTGAAAGACTTGCTCCCCGGTGGCTTGGTTGTTAACGACTCACTATCACGACGCAGAGGTCTCACATTCGATTCCGCGCGTTGGAGTCCTTTTCTGGATTTTTTAAAGACGATAGTCTTTCTTGGGGACCTTCAACGCAAAAGCTTTGGTCCGTCTGTCTGTATATTCGTCTGTTTCTACACCCTTAACGGCACCAGGTACTTGAAACGGCCAACTCCATCCGCAACGCCCACCAATGTTGCTCAAGATTTAGCGTTCACACTTGTGCAATTGTCAATTAAAAATCAATTATTGCGCATGGCTGGGTCACCATAACAACACGTATATATTCTGCTTGTGCGTCTCTTACTAGAAAAAGGCATACATAAGTAATATTAAGAAGCGTAGCGCTTTGCAGGCTGCACTAACCTTGGAACGCCTGCACGAAAAGGCGAGTTTTTCCAACGTTTTTCTAAGACGAGACGGTGGCGGCACCTACCAGTCGCCTTGCGTTGTGCACCTTATCACCAGTGATAAGGTGTCTCAGAGCCACGCGCTTCGTTTCCAAGAAAACTGCCAGATGGCAGTCAGGTCTCACGTGTGACGTGACTTGATGTTCTCGTTCGCCTCCGCTGCACGCTGCAGGCACTCTAACGCGGTGCCTCCAGAATACCATTCTCCGATTTTTTAGCACAGAATATCAAAGAAATGGCTTGTTCGTTTTCTCTACACGCAAGACTATCGTCTTTCGACGACATTTGCAGATTAACTTGCCGACATGGGGCCAATTATATATATATATATATATATATATATATATATATATATATATATATATATATATATATATATATATATATATATATATATATGGATGAAATAGATGATCAGAGTTTCTTCCGGCTACCGTAATAAAAGTTATAAACTTCGAGAATAGTGCAGTATAGGAAACAAAACAATAAAATATTTATTTAATCCTAACAGTTTCGGCTGGTGGACCAGCCTTCTTCGGAAGATGTAAGTGAAATGATACAAGTTCCCGTAGCAGAGGGTCACCCTCACAGTTGAAAGACCCTCCAAAAAAAAAAGAGAGAGAGAAAAAGACAAGTGGGCGAACTAGGTAGCAACAGACAACAAGAAGCAGAAGAAGGAGAGGAACTAGAAAGGAGCGACGGAGAGCCGCCGGAAACGAGCGGGTAATTCTGGCATTGTTACTGCGTATAGGTAAGACGCGCCGCCAGCGGAGGCGACTAAGAAAAACGGAAAAATGTGGAACATGTTGCCGCTTACTCGCATCCCACACATGGATCGAGTTTAAGTTCACGTAGTTCGGCGGCTGGCCCGTGGCATCGGGCCACACACACACACACACACACACGCACACACACACACAAGAAGCATACGAACCGCTCCAGCTTTCGGAATATAATGGCCACGTTGGAAAGCTAATGTGCCCTCTCCCCCTCCCTCCACCTGCCCTCTCTTGCAGAAAAATGTACAACCAGTCATACTGAAAATAAATAAATGGGTATTCTTGTAAAGGATAAAAATATATAAAAATAAATAATACTAAAAAAAGTACTCAGAAATGAAAATAAAGTCTAATAATACTAACAAAATCCGTTTGGTTCACGTAGCATCGAATTCGTTTAGTTTCGCTATATTGACCAACTTGCGTGTGCGACTTCACGTATGTATAAATAAATTAATTGAGTAATTCAATTTCTGTGTTTCACGAAACGTCGCGGAGACACGTCAATCGCCCAGGGCTCTCGTTGATTCCGTGGGTAAGTGATCTGAATTTCTTTATAAAGTATGACTCCCGCTGTTCGCGCTCCCGTGTGTTCTGGAAGCCGGATTGTAGGAGTATGACACTTACGCGTTCGAAAGAGTGACCAGGAAGATTGATATGTTTGGAGAACGGCAAATTGGGGAGGCCCTTTACGTGTGCCCTGTGGTTGTTGAAACGCAAACGGAACGCGGTTTCCGTGTGTCCAATATATTCCTGTTTGCACACCTCACAGCGAATTTTGTATACTACATTGGCTGAGTCACAGTTAAGGTCGTCTTTAATTTTGTACACATAGTCTGAACAGGAGGCTTCGGCCGTATCTGTGGTCACCATGTGTGTGCACACCCTGCAGCGAGGTTTCCTGCACGGTCTACAGCCCTGATGGTGGTCGGATTTGTGTGTTTTCGCCCTGACCAGTAAGTCTCTCAGGTTTTTATTTCTTCGGTAAATCACCTTGGGCGGAGTCTGAAAAATGGCAGAGAGGTGACTACTTTGTTGAAGTATGTTGAAGTGGCGGTATAGTTTAGAATTCACCCGAGGGGCGGCGGCGCAGTATGTGAGGATTAAATTTGCCCCTGAAGTTATATCATCTTTATTCCCACCTTTTTCTCCTATTGTTGATTCTCGGTCCAAAGAGCGAGCGCGCTCAATTGCATTGTCAATTATTTTTTCGGGGTACTTTTGACGCAAGAAGGCTGTTCTCAATTCCTGTGCGTGGGTGTCAAATTACGTGATTTCAGAGCAAATTCTTCTGTATCTGTGGGCTTGAGAATATATATATATATATATATATACGTAGCGAAGAAGGAAGCGCACTGGCTCCATAATTAAAACGTAAGCGAGAAAGCACGACGTACGAGTAAACACTTATTATTCACAAATAATATATATATATATATATATATATATATATATATATATATATATATAAATATATATATATATATATATATATATATATATATATACCGGGTGTTCAAAATTAAGCTTTATGATTTTTTTAAAATTAGGCGCTCGAAGGCACGTGAGAACCACTTGTGCAAATAAGTTAAGCGGCCAGGGGGACAGAAAGTTAGATGATAATTATCGCTGTCAGCAGCCCAATTAACTAAAATTTAATAATTAACTTTTTACTGGCTGCGGTAAGTTGGCATGTTTATATTGAAAAAATGTAGGCAGTGGTGTTTGTACACAGTTTCAGTTGGAAGATTTTTTCTAGCACGCCTGTGTTCCGAGATATCCGGCTCCAAAGTTTAATTGTCTTTCGCACGATTACGCATGCAAGAGGGTGAGGGTCCGCGCAAAGCTCCTCCCTAAAGTGACGCATCTGTTGCGTGTGGTGTTTAGTGTGTGAAGAGGGTGGAAGCGTAGGCATAGGTGATAGCAATTACCCTTGCCCTCTTCGGCCGTCGAAATCAAAAATCGAAGAACGCTTGCAACCAGTGTCGTAACACGCAACTGCAGAGCCTCTAACGATAGTGGCAGATACCATGCCGAGATAATGGTGCGAGCGGAGAATCTGGATGCCAGTGCGCGTGCGTAATAATCACTAGAGAAGCATGCGTGGTCGTTGCCTGGGCTACGCGAATAGCGTGACTGCTGATGTCCGAGTACTGTAACTTTTATTGAAACAAGAGCAACAACTCCACCAATAATAACTGAAACAGTTTTATCCTTGCTAACGCATATTTCCTGCTGCTACATAAGCATATTTCGGTCATGCACAAATCTCATCGAAACTCTTCACCTCTCAAGACGTCAATGCCCCAAAAAGTGTTCAAAATGCCTGCCTTCGGCAGCAACGCAAAGCATGAACCGCTGTCGCGTCGACTCGATGACTCGGCGCAGTACTTCTGCAGGAATACTCGCACAGGCAGATGTTATCCTGTCCTTCATGTCATTAACATCGCTGGGCTCTGTTACGTAAACTCGATCTTTAACGTAGCCCCAAAGGAAAAAGTCGAGCGGAGAAAGGTCAGGTGATCTTGGTGGCCAAAACATCGCTCCTGCGCGCCCAATCCACTGTTGTGGAAAACGTCTGTCCAACCAGTTCTTCGCCCTGGTAGAAAAATGTGGTGGTGCTCCATCGTGCTGAAACCATACTTGGCGCAGGTCATTCAGGGAAAGACTGCAGACAAGATCATCAATGACAACACCTAATATTTCTTCTGTGTACATCTTTCCGTTCAAGTTGTCCTCAAAAAAGTGAGGTCCGATGATCCTGTCCCCGAGTATGCCGCACCACACATTCACACTCCAGCGAACTTGATGCTTGTGCTGCCTCAGCCAGTGTGGGTTTTCTTGTGCCCAATAATGGGCGTTGTGAAGATTAACACTTCCATTTCGGCAAAACCGAGCTTCATCAGTCCAAATTATTCTGTGCAAAAAGTCATTTTCTTGATCAGTTTTGATGAGGCCCCAATTGCAGAAGTCAACTCGCCTTTCAAAGTCCGCCTCATTTAGGTCCTGATGAAGGTAAACGTGATATGGATGGAACTTGTGCTTTCTTAAAACATTTGTGACTGTTCCGATGCTGCGACCGCACTGATCGGCAATCTGTCGGATGCTGAGCTCTGGCATCGAGGTTACGCACGCGACAACGTCGATTTCAAAGTCTTCATCGACGATTGCCTTCCTGGTCCGTCTCGGAAGGTGGACAGAGCCTGTTGTGCAGAAGCGTCGAAACAGGTTTGTGAAAGTGGGCCTTGTTGGAAGGGGACGGTGTGGGTGGCGAGACGCGTAAAGCTCCATTGCTAACGAAGCGTTGCCATTCATTTCAGCCATTGCAAGCACCACGTCTACTTTTACTTTGGTAGAATACCTCACGCCAGAAGCAGCCATATTAGCTCGAAAGGACTCCACGTGGATTTCCTTGGTAGACCTTCAATGCAGAGACGCTGTGCTCTAACCGGAGGCACCCTAGTGCAGGACGGTCCTGCTAACGCGTTCACAAGAAGATGTCTCAGTGTGATCTAAAGTCACGAAAAAACGTCGCGAAAAATGGTCTCCTGTTATCGCGTTCATCAGGATCATGCGTAAGGCTCATGGCGCACCGCGCTGTCACATTTTGATTTCGCCGGCCGAAGAGGGCAAGGGTAATTGCTATCACCTATGCCTACGCTTCCACCCTCTTCACACACTAAACACCACACGCAACAGATGCGTCACTTTAGGGAGGAGCTTTGCGCGGACCCTCACCCTCTTGCATGCGTAATCGTGCGAAAGACAATTAAACTTTGGAGCCGGATATCTCGGAACACAGGCGTGCTAGAAAAAATCTTCCAACTGAAACTGTGTACAAACACCACTGCCTACATTTTTTCAATATAAACATGCCAACTTACCGCAGCCAGTAAAAAGTTAATTATTAAATTTTAGTTAATTGGGCTGCTGACAGCGATAATTATCATCTAACTTTCTGTCCCCCTGGCCGCTTAACTTATTTGCACAAGTGGTTCTCACGTGCCTTCGAGCGCCTAATTTTAAAAAAATCATAAAGCTTAATTTTGAACACCCGGTATATATATACATATATATATATATATATATATATATATATATATATATATATATATATATATATATATATATATATATATATATATATATATATATATACTGAAAAGGGGTTCGTTGGCGTGTGTTGCGACTGTGGCCCTACGATGAAAACATGTTCGGGACAGAGCAACGGTGAAGCAGATGCCGGCGACGATCAGCACGAGGCGAGCGAGAGAAGCCAAGGACCCAGTACCCAAGTGGTGGCGATGTTGCTTGCCAACGATGCGTTTTCGTCTGCACCAATTTTTCTCGCCGAAAAAGAGCCATCTTGGCGATGTAAGAGTCTGGAGGCAGAGGGCTATAATATGGCTTAGGGCGGGCGATGTGGACGATCTCACGTCCACGCCGGTGCATGTCATCAGATGGGGGAAGTGGCTCAAAGAGAAAATTCACCGGCGAGGTTTGCTCCAAAACGTGGTAAGAACCCTCGTACATCGGGAAGAGTTTTGAGGAAAGGCGGGGGTTTGGTAAGGAACAGCCAGCCATACAAGTGATCCCGGGGAATAGCTGTGGCTTCGTGAAGAGTCGGCGTTGTTTTCATTAGATGGCATCACTTAGCGCACGCACTTTTGTAGAGAGAACTGTTGACCGACAAGTCCTCGCATACAACCTGAAAGCAACGACTTTGCCGGAACCCCATCACAGGTTCAGTCCCTGCCGGCGGCAAGGTGTCTTTTCGTCCACGTTGCGTTCTTAACATGTGTATCTGAAGTATTATGCCACACATAAAACAGCACAATTAATGTCATGTATAGCTTCCTTCGCTTCATTGTGTACTTGGTTTCATTGCCATCGTGACAAAGGAAGTAGTACTAAAAAGTTCTGTTCCTTTGTTAACTGTATGCTAATGTTGATATTCCTGGTAGCAATGTTATTCATGGAAATATATAACAACATCCAATCCTTGATTCCTCAGAAAGCAGAAATGTGAGTCACTCATTTCATATGCAAAAAAACTCCAACGATTGAAGCGAGCGCCTTATTCTGTTGAAATTACATTTCATTTTCACAACTGTGCCACAAAATCATCCCTTCTTCCATAGCACTATTTTACATTTGAAGGAATTCTGCCTCCCAATTCGTTCTTATAATTAGCCCCACAATCTTCTCCAGTGTATATGTCGCCGCGCTTCGGCCGATACCAACTTTCTTTAAGGTTGATTGCTGTTTTTCTTGGCAGCCGACTGGTATGGAGCACTCTGCCACTGGTTCTAGTACTTATTATGTGTGGTTGTCACGGGTCCCGTTAATTAGGGAGGCGATCGCCGGGCTAATTCCAAGGACCAAAATATCGGCCCCCCGAACTGCACCATGAAAGCGTGGACAATTTAGAAGTGGTCCTATTGGGTGCGCCAGCAGACTCCAGCTGTGGCCCAAAGAACAAGTCAGAGCCGAGAGTTGATAAACAAAACATAATTATATTCTCAAGTATGGCAGATCGAAACGATACACAAGTATGCACACTCCACAATAGTTGAATACAATATGTCACCAATCAAACAACGTACTACACAGTACAATCAGCCACACTTCAAACAACGGACACAGACAATAATTCGCACTACAATGCAGTTGCATGCTTCGAACAACCAAGACACTTAAAGACTAAAGAATTAGCAAATTTATTCAGTCCAAAGTTCTTGGAACAAAAGTCTGAATGATAATCTTCCGAGAATCACTCACTCAAAGTCAAGCGTTGTTGTCGTTCCGCTGCTCCCGAAGTTTCTCTTCCAGGAAACCTCGCGTCTTCCATTGGTCGCTCTCGAAGCACCAAAATTCTTTGCCGAAAACACGTCGGCTTCCCACGCGCAGCTGTTGCGACGCGTCTTTGCTCGCTGGCGGTTGACACACACTCTTGTCTGTAGCTCGAGTCTTCACCCCTCAGGTGGAAATTCTCTTCTTCTCCTCCTTTGTCACTGAGGACAAAAGGCTTCGCCAACAATGCGGAACACCCTACGCACTCTGGCGTGAAATTCTTTCTTCTCCTGCTTTGTCACTGAGAACAAAACCTTCGCCGACGGCACGGCGGAACACCCTACGCACTCGGGCGCATACTTTCTTCTTCTCCTGCTTTGTCACTAAGGACAAAACCTTCACCGACAGACGCGGCAGAATAACCCCACGCACACTGGCGCTAACTTCCTTCTTCTCCTCATCTCCCATCTCCGCTGCTCGGTAAAATACCTTCTGCGCGAGATTCCAGAAAATTCTCATCATTTCGTCGGCGCGATGCGCAGCGAAGGCTGAGGAAAGCGCGAGACGGTTCGAGGGCCATCCGCGAGAGATGACGCAACCCTGCATCACCACGCCCCTTTCCATCGAGAACGTTCCAAAGCTTGCTCGGCCGTCGATGTGAGGAGGTTCGTCGGCGAACCTACGCTTCCGAGGGAGAGAAAGGCGCGGCCGGGGAGTCTTCGGATATTTGTTTTTTATCATTGACCTCGAGGCGTCTCTCCCGTGCTTTGTTGCGAAAATTTGGCGGCACGCCCTTTTTGAGCGCTCGTTTTTTGACACTGCCCTCCACTTTAAGAATATTATCTCATAATATTCAAAACCACACAAACGAGCGCGAACAGCCCCCACGCTTTAAAAGACTGTAACATAGTCCGTCGCTCATGGCGCGTCACAACCACAATAAAACAATCAATACAACTGTATATTGCAATTCCATCTCACAACACACGAAATATAACCACAGTTACATGACTACAAAACTCCATCACATATTCCAAACAATACAAATGTACACTGTACAACAATTGTACAATACTATACCTTACATCACCGTAACAAAAATTTTGACTCACTCGACATACAGTTGTGACACAGGATAACAACCACATTAACTTAACATATTGCACTCAGCACTGTCAAACACATTCCGGTTCGACCTCAGCACCTATTCTGAGTACTTCGAGCTGCGCTTGCGCCCTTTCTAGCGGTGCTCTCTCGATCTCTTCTGATTGTTCTTGTTTTTGTTCTGATGAGCCCTTTCCAACGACGGTATCTGAGGCGGCGTCTCAGCCATCGTTGTCCTTTTCGACACCGTTAACAGGTCATAACGTTCAACCGATTCTGTCCTGTTATTCACCCGCTTGTTCATGTCACGACATTGGGCCTGGCTGGCCGACTCCGTCACCTTTACACTGTCGCTCGGTTGAGGTCGTGGCGACGAAAGTCCAGCTGCCCAGCACGTGAACTCATTCAACACGATCATCTCCTCCTTCACTGTCTCTTGCATCGCGGCTTCACCTTGGGCTTGAGTGAGATCCGTCACAGGATGCTCCTCCACTGTATCTCGTGGTCGCTGGGTTGGTGAGGGCTCTATCTTAGGCTCTTTTCCCAAACATTCTGGATCATTCGGCCCTCGCGCCCCGTCGATGTTTCCAATGAGGAGGTCGTACAGGGGGGTCGTCATGCATAGAGCAGTAACCTTCCCGCTGAAGTACGGGGTTTCAACCTCCATCTATGGTTCGGGAAGAATCCGAACCGTACTGTCAATCAGACAAACCGGTTTTGTTTTGCCTGTTAACTCACTTTCCCGTACCACATTTCTCCGCACGATAACCGTGGAGCTACCGTGTCTCTTAACACCGTAATCTTCTTGCCCCGCAACTTTTCCAGGCACCGTTGGCATTCCCTTCATAACACTGGTTGGCTGTTTTGTCATTACAGCACCCACAATAGGAAGTTTCTCCCCATTTTTCAACTCTATGAATACGTCGGTGACGGCATTATGATCGGATTTCGGTGCCACTTGCACACAGGATACCTGGTGAGTTTGACTCACTCCGTTACGACATGCGTCTGCTTTGTGCCCAGTCTGACCACACTTGAAACATTTTACGACCGTAGGGCTCACAAAGATTGTTCGACAGCTGTTCGCGCGATGACCCACTCGGTTACACAGAAAACATCGCAGAACGCTCTCCGGTGCACGCTTCTTTTTTTCGGGAGCCGATTTCTTCGAATCTTCAGGACACTCCTTCTTGACCTTGGCCAAATTGGTGCCACCTTGCGCTTCTAAGAATTGATCAGCTAATTCAAGCATGTCTTCAAGTGATTTAGCTCTCCTTTCAAGTACAGCGACAGGCTAGGGTGGCAACTGGTGAGAAATTGCTCTCTAATAAGGAGCTGTCTAAGCTCATCGTACTCCTGCGCTGTCCCTGAAAGTTCAATCCATCTGTCGAAATAATGGCTAAATCGGGCGGCGTATTGCGTAGCCATCTCGCCATCAGCTTGCTTTCCTGTCCGAAATCTATCCCGGAATCCTTCCACAGTAAATCTAAATCGCTTCAGTAAAGCAGCTTTCCCCTTTGCATAGTTGGCTGCATCGGTCGGCGTCTGCCTACCCTACACACTGAGCGCTTCACCACTCAAGCAGGTACTCAAAGCAGTTGCCCATTGATGTTCCGGCCAATTCTGGCTCCTCGCAATCGTCTCAAATCGGTGAAGGTGCGCGTCAAGGTCGCCATTCCTTTCATCAAACGCTACGAGAAGCTTGCTTGGTTTCAAGCGGAAGCCGTAGTCCTGTCGTTCGCTGCTTTAAACTCTAGCTTGGACCACAGTTTCACTTCGCTGTGGCAAACGGAGCCGCTCGAGTTCCACCTCGTGCTGCCGCTGCCGTTCCCTTTCAGCCATTTCCGCTTCTCTTTCTTCTCTCAGCTGTCGCTCCTGTGCTTCTCTTTCTTCTTTCTGCTGTCGCTCCTTTGCTTCTCTTTCTTCTCTCGCCCTTTCAGCTGCCAACTTTTCTCTCTCCAGCTCCAACTTCAATTGCTGCTCTCTTTCTTCCTTCGCCCTTTCAGCGGCCAGCCTTTCTCTCTCCAAATCAGCTGCTTTTTCTTCCTTGGCCCTCTCAGCTGCCAACCTCTCTCTCTCCAACTCAGCTGCTTTTTCCGCTTTGGCTCTTTTGACCGCCAACCTTTCTTTTTCCAGCTCAGCTGCCTTTTCTTCTTTGGCCCTCTCTTTTTCTTTTTTTTCCTTCTGGGTGACCCACTTCCATAGTTCAGCGCCACCCATCTTCTCACCAAGAGCCACTAATTTTTCGAGATCCATTGTGTCTCGCAAATGAAGTCTTGCCGCGTGCAAAAAGTATCTGCCTAAATCAGTCTATCGGAACACTCCCCTGCACTCGTTAACGAGAACACTGAGCAACACACAAAATCGTTCCGATAGCAGTATCAACAACTTGAGGCTCTTTCTCACTACTTTGGACACACTGTGCACCAAAAAGGTCCTGTCGCGGATGCTAGATTAATTGTCACAGGTCCCGTTAATAAGAGAGGTGATCGCCAGGCTAATTCCAAGGACCAAAATATCGGCCCCCCCGAACTGCACCACGAAAGCGTGGACAATTTAGATGTGGTCCTATGTTCTGCGTTAGCGGACGCCGGCTGTGGCCTAAAGAACAAGTCAGAGCCGAGAGTTGATAAACAAAACACAATTATATTCTCAAGTATGGCAGATCAATGCGATACACAACTATGCACACTTCACAATAGTTGAATACAATATGTCACCAATCAAACAACGTACTACACAGTACAATCAGCCACACTTTAAGCAACAGACACAGACAACAATTCGCACTACAATGCAGTCGCATGCATCGAACAACCAAGACACTTAAATACTAAAGAGTTAGAAAACTTATTCAGTCCAAAGTTCTTGGAACGAATGTCTGAATGATACTCTTCCGAGAATCACTCGCTCAAAGTCCAGCGTTGTTGTCGTTCCACTGCTTCCGAAGTTTCTCTTCCAGGAAACCTGGTGTCTTCAATTGGTCGCTCTCCAAGCACCAAACTTCTTTGCCGAAAACACGTCGGCTTCCTACGCGCAGCTGTTGCCACGCGTCCTCACTCGCTGGCGGTAGACACACACTCTTGCCTGTAGCTCGAGTATTCACCCCTCAGGTGGAAATCCTCTTCTTCTCCTCCTTTGTCACCGAGGACAAAAGGCTTCGCCAACAAAGTGGAACAGCCTACGCACTCTGGCGTGAAATTCCTTCTTCTCCTGCTTTGTCCCTAAGGACAAAACCTTTGCCCACGACACGGCGGAACACCCTACGCACTCCGGCGCAGACTTTCTTCTTCTCCTGCTTTGTCACTAAGGACAAAACCTTTACCGACAGACGCGGCGGAATAACCCCACGCACACTGGCGCTAACTTCCTTCTTCTCCTCATCTCCCACCTCCGCTGCTCGGTTAAATACCTTCCGCACGAGATTCCAAAAAATTCTCATCATTTCGTCGGCGCGATATGCAGCGAAGGCTGGGGAAAGCGCGATACGGTTCGAGGGCCGTCCGCGAGAGACGACGCAACCCTGCATCACTACGTCCCTTTCCATCGAGAACTTTCCAGGGCTTGCTCGGCCGCCGATTGGAGGAGGTTCGTCGGCGAACCTACGCTTCCGAGGGAGAGAGACGCGTGCCTGGGGAACTTTGGATGTTTGTTTTCTTTTTTTATCATTGACCTCGAGGCGTCTCTCCGGCATTTCGTTGCGAGAATTCAGCGGCGCGCCCATTTTCGAGTGCTCGTTTTGTGACTGTGGTGTTTTAGCCGCTCCATTACAAAAGGTATCGACGCTGGTGAAATAGACCTGCGTGGCACAGTAGCAGGCAATACTTTCACGCTGCCTTCGGGGTGTGAAACCTTAGCGGCGTGAGTGTTCGAAAGCTATGATTAAAATTTCTGTCGTGAAGTTAATTTATTCGATAGGTAAATCGTGTGACCTTTTAGAGAGATATTAGCTGCATTATATTTTCTTTGGCATGTACATGCCAAGTTGAATCACCTGAATATTCTCATGATACCTTTTATACTGAAGCTCCTGCTCCATACAAATTTTCCACGAGCGGGTAGCGTGTTACATGGAAGAAAACTTCCCGGCATCCACACAGTAACAACTCTCCTAACAAATAAACCTCCTCACGCTCTCTCTAAAAACACCAAAATAAACGCATCCGCCTTGCTGAACTATCAGCAATGTGTTGCTTGATGCACCTTCTGGTACGTTTGGGTGCATATGACACCTATACCAACGCCTTTTGGGACACGTATTGAAGCAGATGGGGATGTGACTTCGGGGCATGAAACAAGGAACAATAGAAGGTAATCGCAAAGACCAGCGCTTGTCTTCGCCGTTTCTGTCTTGTCCTGTCCTGTGTTTTCGCAATACAGATACATAATATATATAAGCAAGAGGCCAATTTTTAACAATATTGATTATACTATCAACACGTCAATCTTGCTCGTGAGACTTGCTTGAAAGTCAAACAATGCGGCGTATGCAACCTCTCGCTGAGCGCTTCGCGGAACACTGAATCCCACAATGCATCTTAATGAAGTGAAAATCTTTGTTTTTTTCATGCTCGCAACCATCCGTTCGTGCCTTGGCATGGCACCAGGTAGCCAGCGATATGCCTCAACGAACTCTGGTCGCGTTGGACTCCACAGGGCTTATGCTTTCATCGCGTAGCGTCGCTCTGCTCTGCGTGTTGAACTTTCCGAGAAAGCGCATCGCATTTCCTCCTCACCAGCCTCGTTTCGATACGCATCAGGCATTCGCCGAACATACTTTACTGTTTACAAAGTGTAATTCAATTCCTTTCGACAAAGTTTTCTCATGAAGAAAAAACAAAAACAAAACAAAAACAATAACGATATGTTGCACGATACTAACCTAAGTTTGTGGCTTCTCTTCTAGAGACAATATTTCCAAAGTTTAGTGGTTAGTAGTACTAGTTGAGAGGAAGCAAAAAGAAAAAGGGCACTAATTTGTGCAGCCCATGAGAGATCATGGCTAAGCGCCGTCAAGTATTCTAGGAAATGTGGTACCGTTTAGGGAATGATTGTTGGAATAGTGAAAGACGTCAGTTCGTTCCTTACATGACAGAACCACATCACCGCATGGCGTCAACATATGTGTACACTTAGAAGGTCATCCAACGTTATTCGGAAAACTGTAACAAGAACAAAAAGCATAATTACTTCGAGGAATAACTTTCTTTAAACTTTAGGTACGTCAGTAAACTTGAAAAAACAGACCTTCCGTAGTGACATTAACACGATAACATCCTTTAGAACAAGTAAAGCTGGAAAACCTAGTTGTAACGGGGTTTATTTGCAGCGCAGAACGCAGATAAGCGAAGCAGTCAGCAGCGTCCGGCCAAGCGCAGCAAGCACGAGCTTATGCTGATGGCGATGCCCCTGATGCGCCGAGAAATGCCGCTGAAGCTCCTCTTCTTCACTACAATCGCCCTCCGCACAAAAAGACGCCATCCTGGCGGATTAGGCAGAAGAAACGACTAATTGGTCGTAACATGGCTTGAGACGAGAGACGTGGACAGTGTCGCGGCCGCGGTAGCGTAGGTCTGTGGATGGGATGATGGGCTCCACGATATAGTTGACGAGTGACGTTTGCTCTACAACGCGGTATGGCCCGATGTATTTGGGAAGAAGTTTTGCGGAGCGGCCAGGCGTGATGGCAGGTGTCCGAAGCCATACTAATGAACCAGGTGGCAAGTTTGGAGCCGAACGGTCCCCAGTCTGGCGGGATTGCTGCTGCCACTGGTCCTCGGTAGAAAAAGAGCGGGCAAGCTGGCGGCATTCTTCAGCATGTCGGGCAGCTTCGGACAGAGTTGTACTTTCGGACTCATAAGGTTTATATGGAAGAATAGCGTCTACTGTATTTGAAGGTTCTCGTCCGTACAAAAGAAAGTATGGCGAAAACCCAGTAGTAGCTTGTACGGCAGTATTATAGGCGTAGGTGAAAAACGAGAGAACTTGGTCCCAATTTGAATGATCAGAGGTGACGTACATCGAAAGCATACTGCCAAGAGTACGGTTGAAGCGCTCCGTCATGCCATTTGTTTGAGGGTGGCACGCTGTACTTGTGCGGTGCACGATTCGGCATTTGTTGAGTAATGCCTTCAAGGCGTCAGAAAGGAAGGCACGGCCTCTGTCACTTAAGAGCTCGCGAGGGGCACCATGACGCAGAATGAAACGTTGCAACAGAAACGTTCCAACGTCACGGGCTGTGGCAGTCAGCAGCGCGGATGTTTCGGCATAGCGTGTCAGATGGTCTATCGCAACAATAATCCAGCGATTACCAGCTACAGTTGATGGTAGTGGTCCGTAAATGTCAATGCCGACGCGATCAATAGGTCGGCTAGGACAAGGAAGAGGTTGTGACGGGTAGACTTGCCCGGGAGGTAACTTTTGTCGTTGGCACTGAGCACACGAGCGAATGAACTTTCGCACGCAGTTATACATGCCACGCCAATAATATCTGAGTCGAAGCCTAGCGTATGTCTTGAAGAGGCCTGCGTGGGCGCACTGTGGGTCCGCGTGAAAAGCTTCGCAGACGGCAGCTCGAAGATGGCGGGGTATCACAAGGAGACACTTGCGACCGTCAGAAAGGTAGTTGCGTCGATAAAGAAGATCATCCCTTATGTCAAAGTTGCTAGCCTGGCGGCAGAGAGCGCGAGACGGCGAAGGAGTGAGAGGATCAGAAAGAATGCTTATGAGGTCACTGATCCAGGGATCCTTTCTTTGTTCCACCGTCATGTTGCGCAAGGCGGATGACGCAGGCTCGAGGGAAGAGAGGCAAACACCTTCATCCGATATGGGTGAGCGAGAAAGGGCGTCGGCGTCCGCGTGCTTACGACCAGATCTGTAAATAACGCGGATGTCGTATTCCTGAAGTTTGAGCGCCCAGCGAGCAAGTCGTCCGGAAGGGTCTTTAAGTGTGGATAGCCAACAAAGGGCGTGGTGGTCAGTGACGACGTCGAATGCGTGACCATACAGGCAGGGGCGAAATTTTCCAAGGGCCCAAATAATAGCTAAACACTCTTTCTCGGTCACGGAGTAGTTAGCCTCGGCTTTCGTCAAAGTACGGCTTGCGTAGGCGACGACATATTCATCAAACCCTGCCTTTCGTTGCGCGAGCACAGCGCCAAGTCCAACACCGCTGGCATCAGTATGAACCTCCGTGGGAGCGGCAGGATCGTAGTGGCGGAGAATGGGTGGTGAAGTCAGCAGGTGGCGTAATTTGGTGAATGCATCGTCGCATGCTGGTGACCAGGTGGAAAGGTCCTTGTCGCCGCTAAGAAGGTCCGTAAGGGGCGCACATATGGAAGCAAAATTTCTAATAAAGCGTCGGAAGTATGACGACAAGCCGACAAAACTTTTAAGTTCTTTCAAGTTCTTTGGCTTCGGAAAATCGGTGACTGTTCGAAGCTTGGCTGTGTCGGGAAGTATGCCGTCCCGCGATACGACGTGGCCAAGAATGGTGAGCTGCCGAGCACCAAAACGACACTTCTTGAGGTTGAGTTGAAGGCCGGCGTCGGTGAGACGTGTGAGGACGTGCTCGAGACGATTTAAATGGGTGTCGAAATCGGTGGAAAAGACAACTACGTCATCGAGGTAGCATAAACATGTGTTCCACTTGAGGCCTCGTAAAATAGCGTCCATCATTCTTTCAAACGTGGCTGGAGCGTTACAAAGGCCGAAAGGCATAACGGTAAACTCGTATAACCCATCAGGTGTGACAAATGCTGTTTTCGGTCGGTCAAATGCTTCCATAGGAACTTGCCAGTATCCAGACCGTAAATCCAGCCAAGAGAAATATTCTGCTCCCTGCAAACAGTCAAGGGCGTCGTCTATTCGAGGTAACGGGTAAACGTCCTTGCGGGTGATCTTGTTTAAACGTCGATAGTCCACACAGAACCGAATGGAGCCATATTCTTCTTAACAAGAACGACCGGTGACGCCCAGGGACTGTTAGAAGGCTGTACAATACCCCGCTGGAGCATGTCAGCAACCTGGTCGTCAATAACACGGCGCTCCGACGCTGAGACTCGGTAGGGGCGCTGCCGTAGAGGCGTATGGCTTCCTGTGTCAATCTTGTGAGATATGTTCGATGTGCGACTGAGGCCAGAAGCGTGGCTGTCAAAAGAAGTACGAAACTTTTGCAGCAGGTTCACTAACTGGCTTCGTTTTGACGAAGACGTTGCGACATCGATGGAGCGGTGGAAAGCGTCAAGGAGTGACTGGTCAACAACAGAGTCAGAAATGAGTGCGCTGAGGTCCGTAGAAAGTAAACTAGATGGAGCGTCAAAAATTTGACGGGCGTCGATCGGATGCACGTGACCGAGACATTCACCATAGAAGAAAGGTAAAGGCCCTTCTAGCGTATTGTACACGAGCGTCTTCGTGACGCCATGGTGGAGAGTAAGGAGAGCAATGGGCAGTGGAGAACATTTCCGTTGAATGAACAGGGCAGAGGGCGTAAATAAAACATCACCGTCGGAAATAGCGTCACACGACACAGTCACCAGCAGAGAAGAGCGCGGTGGTACGGTGGTGTCGTCGGAAACAAACAGTTTATAACACGGCAGGGAGGCTTCGACAGCGTCAACATCAGGAAGTGCAGATAGCTCAAGTTCAGCGCGACAGCAGTCAATGACGGCATTATTATTCGCAAGGAAGTCCCAGCCAAGTATCATGTCATGGGAACACGAGGGCAGCACTACGAATTCGACGATATACACAATCCCTTCGATGACGACTCGTGTGGTGCAGGCTGCGAGAGGTGTTACACTTTCTGCGTTAGCCGTTCTAAGAGAGAGGCCGGATAATGGCGTCAGAACTTTGCGGAGTTTGCGGCACAGGTTCATGGACAGGATGGATAGAGCGGCTCCGGTGTCAACAAGCGCCATGACGACGATACCATCGACTGACACTTCAATGACGTTAGCTGGACAGGGGCGAGGACTTGTGCATGGCGACGGGGACGCAGTTCGTGCCTCGGGAACTGCGGCCGTTAGTTTTCCTGGTCGGTGGGTCCGGAACGGCGACGCATAGGGGAAAGCGAACGTCGACGTGGAGATGGGGAGCGGCGGGTCAGGCCGTGTGGACGATCAGAAGGAAAGGAAGAGGAAGGAGGGCTTGAAGGCGTAGACGAAAACTGAGGGTCGAAAGAGGGCATTCGTCGAATGTTCTGGGCAGCCTGGCGACGACGACAATAACGTGCCACGTGGCCAACCCCACCACAAGAAAAACATATGGGACGGTTGTCGTAGGTCCGCCATTGGTCGGAGTAGACTCCGACTTGCGGCTGGGGGGCAGAATACTGCGGCCGAGGTGGTATCGGCATAGGCGGCGGTGAATAGGTCGGCGGTGAATAGGTCGGCGGTGAATAGGTCGGCGGCGAAAAGGGCGCTGGCGAATACATAGGCGCTGACTGGAACGCAGGCTGTCGAGGTCGAGCAACGGCTTCGGCGTACGTGAGAGGTGCGGCGACTGGGGGAAGTTCACGGGCGGGAGGAAGAACTTGTGCGACCTGGTCTTGAATGAAGTCGCGGAGTGTAGACGGCGATCTGCGTGGTTGATCGGGTACACAGGACATCAAAGAGAGCTGACGAGCGACCTCGGCGCGGATGAACTCTTGGATCTTGGAGAGAAGAGGGGCATGGTCTTCTCCCATGCCAAAGGTGGAAAGGCTGGACGAAGAGTCGTCGAGCACCGAGGGACGTCGGGTGGAAAGACGTTGCCTGCGCAACTCGTCAAAACTCGGTCAGTTCTAGGACAGTGCGAGGACTCTTATAAAGCAACATTTGGTAAGCGTCGTCCTCAATGCCCTTCATGATATGCTTGATCTTAAGCTCTTCGGACATTGACTCGTTCACTCGCTTGCAAAGGTCCAGAACGTCCTCAATATAGCTTGTGAAATTCTCACCAAGCTGCTGGGACCGAGTATGTAAGCGTTGTTCTGCACGGCGTTTGCGTACCTCAGGCCGCCCGAAAACTTGTGTGAGGCTCGTTTTGAAGACTGACCATGTAGGGAGTTCCGCTTCGTGGTTTATAAACCACAGCTTGGCCACGTCCGACAGGTAGAAAGAGACGTAGGCCAACTTGGCGGTGTCATCCCATTTGTTGTGAGTACTCACTCGCTCGTACATTGAAATCCAGTCGTCAACGTCGTTGTCTTCTGTGCCTGAGAAGACAGGGGGATCTCGCAGACGCAGAGAACCGGCGCAGAGAACAGTAGGCTGTGCCGGTGGAAGAGTTGGAGCGGCGCTTGCGTCGGTAGGCATAATGGATGGTAGAATGCGATTCCGAAGCTCCAGGGTGATCGAAACCCAGCAGAATCCACCACTTGTAACGGGGTTTATTTGCAGCGCAGAACGCAGATAAGCGAAGCAGTCAGCAGCGTCCGGCCAAGCGCAGCAAGTACGAGCTTATGCTGATGGCGATGCCCCTGATGCGCCGAGAAATGCCGCTGAAGCTCCTCTTCTTCACTACACTAGTAAATAAAAAAACGGTCTGTGACTTACCCATGCGTATTAGTTCACATTTGGTACTTAACCCGAACTGTGGCTACGTCAGACAACGCGTTTCAAAATTATTCAAAAGCGTCCTCTCCGCTAGGCAGCTTAGTACATAAGCTTTGCGTGATAGCAGGTTTTGTTACAAGTTGCAGCGCTTTGCTTCATTTCCTGCACATGCATGACAATTATGTACCACTGCGGACTGGTCATTATTCTTGTACTCTGCACTGCTGCACACGCAGTCGAAGTAGGAGATTTCTATAAGGTGAGTAAACAAGCATGTTATACGCTTTTGTATTCTCTCTCATTCTTTCGTTTCGTACAGTTCGATTAGAGTATGTGTTGACACCGTGTGCAAGGAGTTAATTAACTTGAAAATAGTGTCATACGCCGCATTTCTGTTTTTTTGTTGGGACTGTTGTTTCGAATGAAATACGAGCACACCGATTGATGCGCTTGAGAGCATGAACGACAGTTTCGCTGCTCACTTTTCGGTTGCAACAGCCCAGAGTTACGAAACTGCTTTAAAGAAAGCACCTTTATCAGAATCTCAACGGTCACTCGTTTGAACGAGATTGTTAACAACTGCTGTTTTCGTTATAAGTCTTAGACACCGAAAAAAGTTATCACGCTGCTTTGAAACAGAGCAAAATATTTGGCAGCTTTGCTTCCAATCTTCTAATGCAATGAGCTTTTCTGAAGTTACAGATGTAAGGACGGAACAAAACGCAATCGACCTTCCACATTTTAAGTATCATACTTTCAAGAAGATCAGGCATTTGGTAGTTACAACAGAAACATTAATTGGCTTAGCGAAGTGATTGGCCTAGCCATACCGGTCACATCAATATGCGGCACGTCACGAAGCTGACTTGACAATTTGTTGTGTGCTCTTTAGAATTTCCTAATGCTTTGAAAAATAGCAGCTTGCAATTTCATCTGTTACACCACGGTCAAGAGTATTTATATTCAACTATATTTAATAACTTGCATGGAAGCGCGATACCAAGGCATCGCTGTTTGAATGAACACTGTTTGTGAAGCTGAAGTAAAATAAATTAGGAGGTCGTAGAGCTTTGTAAAGAGCGGTCGGGGTGCGGGGTGGTGTATAGGCGAGTTGGGCGTGCAATATTGTAAGCATGTGCACTTACGATAGCTTTTAGACGCATTCGCACCTACGCATAAGGTGAACTGCACATGATACTTCGGACGCGTGAACCAAGAGGGGTTCAAACAGTTGTGTACATGGTCATATATAATTTTTCATGTTTCTCTTAGTACATAAAACACACAACACAGGTAAGATTCATATCCACTGAATAGTAGTGTCTAACTAAATATGCATTCAAGGAACAGATTGTTTAAACAAACCAGATGTAAAGAGCACCCTTGAATTGTAACAAAAAGGGGGAGTAACGCATAGTAAGATAACGTATTTGTGGTAGGACATTACAGTACCGCGCAATATGTTATCTGAGCGCGAAAGACTGTATATTATATATCCAATATAGATACATAGAGGTACGTAAACAGTGTCAAGTAAGATGTATATGTTTTTTCAATGAAGCAGAGTTCATAAATAATTATGTGCTAGTGTAACTTCATTTTTTCCGAAGCAAGTATTCATTAGCGCACAGAAAAAAGTACTGCGTTTTTTATTGATATAGTGCATAATGTTAGATTTTGACACCCACAAATTGTACAAATAATTTTCTGTACACATTGTTAGTAATTGGCAGACTGAAATTCTGTAGTGAGGCACGGCTAGTAAGGCTGGAAGAAGATAACTATTATGATATATAAAGGACAGGCTGTATTGCGTTACGTTACGGACGGTAACTGCAACTGCTATGGGTGAAGGACCTGGAAGGCGATGATTGTGCGGTGTTTGTTGTCACGGCTGCATTATATAGCGCAACATTTGGAAAACGTATGGTACAGTCAAAACGTATGTAAGACACAAAAAAGGTTGAACAATAAGCCATTGTCGATCATAGTTGGACCAGAACTCTAAAAAACAACCACAAGTACAAATTCTTTATACGAGTTGGCGATTTCGACGTGGACATGATGCCTTTTAAGACCTAGATTCACGCACTCTTTATGATTAACGTCGTGCAGATGCATTGGGATTTCGCTGTCGTAAATGATGTAATGGTGTTATTTCTATGTGATAAAGTTGTGGTGGGCTGTGCTTATGACGTCTACTATTTCTTATATTTGAGTGGCTCCATCCGTCTAATACGCATGGTGTCTAGATATGTTTTAAATGCCCACCCTCATGAATCTATGCGGTATCATACATAACAATAATACATTTCTTATTAAGAGCATGCCTGAGCGACAATGTTTTCCTAGGAGATCAAAAGATGAAGTGCCGCAGAGATAACTGAAATTTTGCATTGCCAGACGCTGTGAGACAAAAAATAGAAATATCTAAGAAGGGTAAGTAAGTGGACAGTGAGTGTTGCTTTTTTGTTTCGGTGTTAATTTCCAAGAAATATCCCATTATGCAAAAACACAAATGAACTGAAAAAACAAGCTTAGTTACAGAGCTGCGAAAAATTCATCATCGGTAAATCTCGTGTTCTCACACTGCAGTGATAAAGACAGTAAAATGATATTTCACTTTTTTTTGCTTAGGCCTTGAATACCACTGAATCTCTTTGGTTGACAAAACGGAACTATACTCGTAATACTACGTGTGTACGTTCCACGAAAGTGTTCCTCAATCTGACTGATTACGAGTTTAATCAGACTTACGTAAACAGCAGTGGACTGTGAGTACATTTTTTAGCTTTCTTTTTATTTTAGCATTTACATTTCATCATAAGGGCAAATTATTGTGTGCGAAGTGGATATGAAGGTTGAGGTAGCACAACGAAGTACAAAAGTTACTGCAAATTGATCTAAGCAGAGGTGGGAGACTATGCCGTATGACCTGCTTGCTATTTCGCTTTTAGTTCACAGTGATTCACTGTCACGCCTTCTATTTAGCATTTACGTTACCTGTACTTACCATTCGTTTATATGCTACTTCCCATTTATGCTCATAACGCACGTAGTTATGTCTAATCGTTTCGCATTTCCTTCTTTATTAACAATTTTCTTCACATTTACAAAAGTTTCACTCTTAACCCGGGTATGTGGACACGCGATACAAGTGAAATTTACTTGTGTGTCTTCCAGCTGTTAATGCCAGGTTCTATTACCCATTATTCATAAAACGAGCTTCCGCAACTCGGCTTTTACAATAAACTTCTAGAGTGTAGCTCTTAGGCACCCGTTCCTGCGTTGAACGTTGCTGCCGCATTTGCACCCGTCGGGGGCGTAATAAATAAACATGAAAAAAATCAATAGTCAGGGTTGACTGAATTTCAAACCCGCGCCCACTGCTTAGCACTATAATATTCTAACACAACGCCACAAGATTGCTCAAAGCTCGTTAAAAAAGGCAGGGAACCGCGTTAACCCACGTAGTATATCGAGGCCAATGAGTGAAACAACCTCTCATGACTCAATACTAATTGCCCCACCGCCGTGGTCTAGTTGCTAAGGTACTTGGCTGCTCATCCGCGGGTCGCGGGATCGAATGCGGGCTGCGGAGCCTGCTTTTCCGATGGAGGCGGACAGGTTGTAGGCCCGTGTGCTCAAATTTGGGTGCACTATAAAGAACCCCATGTGGTCGAAATTTCAAGAGCCAGCCATTACGGCGTCTCTCATAATCATATAGTGGTTTTGGGACGTTAAACCCCACATATAAATCAAATAATGCTAATTTCATAAAGTGTGTGTGGTTGTGTGGTATAACCCATATATTCCTGAACTTTATGATATTAACAAACTATTATTTTCTCGAAATAACAGCTTCTAAGGTCTCAAAATGGCATGAAGGTTCCACTCACAATAAAACTTTTCTAACAACGGTTTTGGCAGCGTCCTACATATGGGTCACTACGCGCATGAGGTGTGACGTGTCAATTTTGAACGCATGGCGCATGCGGCGCTAGTTGAGTGTCATAATTTCAATATTTGGGTATGCACAGTGATGCCACAATTTTTACAACGCGTGGTGGTCTTTCCATGGCTGTGAGCACAATTTGCTTGCTTTTATTTGGGGATCACCAAGCGGCCAGTGTGATCAAATCAGTATTGCGCTTCCAGCACAGACTGGCGGCTTCTTCCTCGCAATGACTTTTAAACATATATTTTTTGTACGACACTGATAATGGCCTTCGAAGCATTCTCAGGTCTGTTTGGTCTGTTCTCTTTCCGTACAACTGGACTGCGTTATTCGGAGCTGCATCAAGAAGAAAAGTTGGCAATGATGACTACCACTTCATACTTCTTATGACAGTGTGGTACTTTGCAATATTTTGATCCAGTCGGTGAAGCTCGCAAATGTTGGCATTGCATTTGGATATTAAGAAAAGATGCGCCACAGTGACGTTCGTTTGCTTTCGTCAAGAGTATATTTTCACGACTCGCTGCTGTTCAAACACATGACGATTTGAGATGACGGTAACCGTGCGTCCTTCCAACGGCATAAAAAATTTCCTATACTTATAAATTGGAAATATTTTTAGCGAACTTTGGCGACATGAGGCGTATCTATCTATCATCTATCTATCTATCTATCTATCTATCTATCTATCTATCTATCTATCTATCTATCTATCTATCTATCTAGCCGCTTACGACTCTTATCTCGCCTGGCCATTTCGATAATGGTATCAATACCAAACTTGGTGTGCCATGACATGACTGTATTGATTTGATTTGTGGGGTTTAACGTCCCAAAACCACCATATGATTATGAGAGACGCCGTAGTGGAAGGCTCCGAAAATTTTGACCACCTGGGGCTCTTTACCGTGCAACCAAATCTGAGAACACGGATGACATGACTGTATGGTGACCATAAATGAATAGTCATAACATGAAATTTGTGACATGTAGGTCACGAATGTCATGATTACTTTTCATGGTCTTGCTGCCCTTGCGTTGGTTTCGTTCACTTGACATCTTGCACAACTGCCATGGTATGACCAAGGAAGTTATACTTGTTTTAGTATACAAGAACCTCTATTCTGCCGTTTCGTGTTACCATCCAGCTCGACTAACTAAAAAGTAATAAATTTACTTCTCTTGTTACCATCTCAAATGGCGTTTTAAGCGTGTTAGCATGCCTGCCGCCACGGAAAAAAAAGTGGCCCCGTATCTGCATGTAATCTCCAAATGTCGTCAAAAGACGAATGTCTTGCGTGTGGAGAGAGTGAACAATTGTTTGATGTTTTGCCAATAGAAATCGGGGAATGGTATTTTTGAGGCGCTGCGTTAGAGTGCCTCGAGAGTGCAGCGGAGGCGAACGAGCGCATCAAGTCAAGTCACAAGTGAGACATGAGCGCCACCTGGCAGTCATCTTACAAAGCGACGTGCGCGGCTCTGAGACGGGTGCGCTCATCTATCTCACAGGTGGTGAGGTGAGGAACGCAAGGCGACGAGTAGGTGCCACCATCAACGTGTCTTAGCAAAGCGATGGAAACGCTCACCTTTTCGTGCAAGCGTTGCATGGTCAGCGCGGCGTGATAAGCACTACCGTCCTTAAAATTATATATGTATGCATTTTCTAGTAAAAGATGCACATGCAGAATATATACGTGTCGTTAGGGTGCCCCAGACTTGCGCAATACTTGCTTATTGATCGACAAGTATAAACACCAAATCTTGAGAAAAATTGGTGGGCGTGGCGGATTGGGTCGTCCGTTTCGAATACACGGTGCCGTTAAGAGTGGACAATCAGACAAACGTACAGACAGACAGACCAAAATTTTTTCGTCAAACGCCACTGAGAAAGACTATTGTCTTTAAAAACAATTGCGAAAGGAGCGAGAAAATATTATTTTCCTTGTATTCGAGGATTGTTTTATACATTTCTTGAAATAGGTGCTCTCTGTCTCTCTCTCTCTCTCTCTCTCTCTCTCTCTCTATATATATATATATATATATATATATATATATATATATATATATATATATATATATATATATATATTAGGCCACCTATTTTAGGTATCTTCTATTTTACTACTGTCTGTTTTTGTCGAAAGGATACCGAATTCTAGAAGGATAATTTTGTAGAGCTTGAAAAATTGTGTTAAATCCGTGCTGAAGAACCTCAGCAGTTGTAAACCTGAAAGCACGCCTAAACGAAAAAAAAATATTTTTGTTTGGCACACTCAGGGACCTCTCACCAGTGAGTCCGACTGGGAGGAGGCACTCAGGAGCCCCAATCTCCGAAACCAACTTAAGGCAGTCCAGAGGGCCCAAGAACTGGCGGAACGCCACCACGTTCCCGCCCCGACTCGGGCGTCGCCTACGGTAGCGGCTGCTAGGATGTCCCACGTGGGCACCCTGGTGGCTTAAACTCCTCAGGACCATATATTAAAGTTCTTGACTGACTGACTGACTTTGGCACAATTAGATAAAACGTTTATGTGTTTGTTCAATCTAAAATTTTTAGAAATCCAAATATTAAGATATTTAGGCGTTCAACCTGAGGGAGCAAACCATTACGTGCCGAGTACTGAAATGAAGATTGCTACATTTGCGCGAAGTTTTCATAAAAAGTTTTGTCAAAGATAATTGACATCTGCGAAACACTACACCATTTTACAATTTTTTTATAATTGAAATTTTTCGCATTCAGTCGGCGACACTATATTTCGCAATACATTACACACGAAATCATTTACGTACAGCGTAATTTTCATGTGAATGTCGTTAGCAATATTGCTTATCAAAAGAAGAAACAAAGGTGGTCCGAGTGCAGAACCCCGTAGGAAGCCAGAACAAGGGGGTAGTTTAAGTGCATGACTTTAAATGAAACATATTGTGGTCAATTCGAAAGATACGCAAAAATCCAAGCTAGAGTTTTAGCAATGCAGAGGGTTGTCGAGTAGCGTTTTGCGGGAAAATTTTGAAACGCTTTTGCCAACTCCATGAAATTCGCATCGATCCATTAAACTTGCATCAACCTGCTTACAACAATTTTTCGCCTCAGAGAAATTCTCTACAGCAGTCACCAATTGAGTGCATGTAGAAAATCCTTTTTGAAACCATAATGATTACATGATATCCTCATTTTTGAAAACAACTCACTTATGCTACGAAGTGTATGTTCCAGAATCAAGTTCGCATGATATTGAAATGTAACAAATAGAAAATTATTTAAAAATAATGTCTTATTACTAATACAATACTATTCTTCAATCGATTGATATCTCCCTTTCACTTGGTGATTTATAAAATTACGCACACATGAAATTAGAGAAAAAGATTCACACTACGCTGAAGATAATACCGTGCCCCACTAAATAGATACATGGTGATTTACTATGTTTTACACGAATAGGAGCTACACGTTCAAGTAATTCACATACCTCCGAGATGGTAGGTTGTTTCCAAACGCCTACAAGGACGAAGAATCCACTAAGTTATTCGCATTAGCTGCGAGGCAATCAGAATTCACTTTAGACAATAGACTCTAATAAGGACCCCACAGAGCTTACACGAAACCACGCACACTCATTGGGTATTTACCTTAAACATGCATTCGACCTAAACAACAAAGTAAATTTCAGTTGAGGCCAGCGCTCGCAGTACCACTATTGCATTCACTCATCGCTGAAAGCTATTGCCCAGGCCTAATAATGTCTCGCGCACCTGTTGCATGCCGCTGTTTTGAGTTGTTTTTTGGTTGCTAATCGTCATAAGCCTTCTGCTCATGCGCGTATGGTCTTGCTGCATGTTTTAGAATGAATTTTCACAGTCATTAGTAGCGCTGCGTCGTGTGTTTTCCATTTTATTTTCTGTTCATTGCACTTCATTTTGTCAAGTAACAATGCAAATTTCTGTTTCCACTGCCCGCAAAGAATAGAACAAACGGCTCAACGTCATTTCAATAGGATCATAAAATAAATGAACAATCTATTCATAAAAAAACGTGCTCCAAAATTCATCAACTGGGGTGTGCGCCTTGTTATCAATCATTCGCCATATTGTGAATTAAAATTTCTCATTGAAGGTGGACATAAGAATAGCGTGAAAATATTGAAATCTTACTGCAAAGATTAGCTAGAGCCACGACCGTGAGCTGAAGGAAAAGGCACGGTTGGCCAGTAGCTGTCTGGCAGTGATTGACGTTTCGGCTACCCGGAAATTCCACAGCCGTATGAGCGATCATACTGTTTATGAATAACGTCCCGCAGCAAGCTGTAGAAAGCGAACTCAAAGAGATCTCTTTCTGCGTTTTACTCGTAGTACATGCCCAAAGCTGTAAATATTTGCTAAGGGATAGTTGTCAAACTGCGTGCACTTAATAGTCTCTGCTACTGCAACCATGGCTTTCCTAGCGCTAGCGCTAAACGTCACAACGCGCTCTCACGCAGGGATCATGTGCAGGGCCTAAACTTTCGCACTTCAGTCATGCAGCGCAGGGCTTTTTTTGGCAACAGGTGGCAACTCATAGAAAGACGGGAAGTCTAGACGTACAATTTAGTCATTGAAAACTGCGTCCAACACAGGCCACTGTAGAATTTTTCCGTTTTGAGAATAAAGTTTTCACGGAGCTAGGACTACCTATACCAGGATTACCCAAGAGGCTTACCCAAGTGTGTGTAGGGTCATCGGTTGCTGTAGTTACATCACTGTATTCTGATAAAGTGTGGTTCAGCACTTCATATAGCTGACAACTATAACGCATCTGCATATGCAGTAAAACAACTTAGCAAGAAGCGTCCAACATGCGACGTGTTCTGCCTGCGGTATAATTTGTATTTATCCCGAATAACTTGAGTAATGAAATGGCCAGTATGTTTTCGTAATCCACGTGCTTCGGAGCATTGCTGATTATCACGATGCATACAAGTTAACATGAATTCCAATACCACAAAAAGCGTTGGAACTCGAGGCCAAGGTACGTTTCTTTTATAGGAAGACGCATAGATGTTTAGTTTCGCTTTGGCATCACTTCATCCAAAATATGAAAGGGCCGGAGGGATTTGTGCATTGCTTTAAATGGTTTGCTTGAAAAGGCTATCAGCGCCACCTTCCTCCACACCTCTGACAGGAACAGCCATATAAAAACCAGTAGGGCTCGTGGCCGCAGCGATATGTGCAGCAGCCGAGCGGCAATTTTTATAAGCTGATTTTTGTTCAATCTAGTGGCTTTTTGGTTTCGCAGAATGCTTGTTCTATATGAACGTTTAAATGAGTACCATTATACGTAGACAGCAACCACACACTGTTTAAAGGGCAAGGAAGCTAGCTTTAAGAGACCTATGTATCAGTTGTCACCTAAATAGAGTGCTAGTGATGACGAGGAGTGGTGCCGTATTATACGTGTCGATTGATATGTGGGGTTTAACCTTCCAAAACTACCATACGAGTATGAGAGACGCCGTAGTGGAGGGCTCCGGAAATTTCGATCACCAGGGGTTGTTTAACATGCACCCAAATCTGAACACACGGGCCTACAACAATTCCGCCTCCATCGGAAATGCAGCTGCCGCAGCCGGGATTTGATCCCGTGACCTGCGGGTCAGCAGCCGAGTACCTTAGCCATTAGACCACCGCGGTTTTTTTTCTTTATACTAGACCACAACGGTGCGTAAGTCTTATACGTATCAACCATAACGTTTCATACTCTGTTGTATCTGCTAAAGAACATTTCTTTCCTTCGCAGAAAAAAAGAGGCTCTAAAAACGTTCACAGACAGATCGCGTGTGCCTGCTCCGAAAAAGTGTGGAATTTTGCTTCGAAACGATGCGCTGTATTGATGAATAGAGATGAATCAACTATCACATAAAACGGACCAGGACGCTGCGCACTCACAAGTTTTTCAAGTGTTTTTCGCTGTGTGGAGTTGGTAGTGCGCAAGGGTTACCATTCGCTTGGTGCTCTTGTTTCATTTGTGTCTGTTCATATATTCAGCGCCTCATTTCAGACAAAAATTATCTGCCAAATAGCCCTTCTTGAAGCACTCATATATGCAAAATGGATGTATAGGCATTGTGCGGCATGGTTATGTGCTGTACATTCTGACCATGACAGTCACTTCACGCGTATTTGTGGCTGCAACAAGCAGGTCATTTTATGGCATTCCGAAAAATTTCTCTGCAGTAGAGTACATTCAATGGCCAAAATATGCGGTATAGGAAATAATTTACTCTGTGTTTTATCTACTCAGCCCTAAGTGGTCCTTAGGTGATGAACCATTTCCGTGGCATTTTTCGAATCGAGCTGTGAGCACGTCCTGTGGACATGGCCCCTAAAGTTTCGACCAATCGTAAGACAGTTATAGTCTAGCGGAGTCATTTAGTGTTTATCTATTTGTTTTATTGAAACTCTTTTCCTTTTTACTGAACTATTATCAAGTAGTGATTATAATTATTACTTCCCAGAGGCTCGCGTGCTGATTTTAGGACGCTAATATGACAAGTGCCTTAGTTTACGCCTCCTGGTTAGTTTTGAGGGCCTGAAATTGCTTCACTCGTTATTAAACTTGTGTATATAGGTGTCAGTTTATTAGTTCCCATCAAAATGATACCTGCGTAGCAGAGAATCAATCCCTGTAGTAGCAGTTACCTTAGTTGAGCTTTTTAAAGGATCACTTAAATATACAAATAATAAATAACCAGTGAAGCACCTCGCTTTGAAACTGTATATTAGATAAAGTCAACTCATTGGTCAAGGAGCAAATGTTCAATTAAAACTCTCCTTTTCCTATAAAGCTTGGAAATTACTTAGATGTCTTTTAGAAGAATGTGCCAAAACATTCAAGCTTGAATATATAGCTAGCTAACCTTGTGCTTATCTCTGGGTATTTTTTCTAAGCTATCTCAGACAAACGCTTCCAACAGAACGAAGCTTCTTTGGGATTTTCATGACAGATTGTTGTGTTTGGTATTGTTTTTTACTCACGTACCAATAATGTTGAGCAGACCAGTTTTGTATAGAGATTGATTTTTTCTTCTTAATCTCCAGACAATCGGAGCTTCTCTTCGCAAAATTAGGCTGCGATATGACACATGAATACATGAACGTCAGCAAAACTCAAGGTGAGAAAAATTCATTTTAAATACGCTTTCTATGTCTTAATTGAAAAGCTACGACTAATATGTTATATACCTACGACTTAGTTGTATAGCTACGCTGTGGCACATCACCGCATGGATATATCAAAGCACTTTTATAGGTTCACCCAAAGAATTCTATCACTTTAATATTTATTGCTTATTCTGACGCACAGTTCATAGCTTTTTTCATTAGTTTTCATTCCTTTCTCTGCCACCATAAATCATAATGTTTTGGAACGCATAGAACTTTTGAGTCAGCAGTTATGAGATAACCACAGCCTTTTTGGTGCCAGTTTTTCTACACCGCTGCCTGCGTAGTTCGTAAGTATTGCGCTTGAAAAAAAAATATAAAAACAACTTGATCACTTAGTTATAGGAATCAGTAAACACGAAAGTAAAGCATGTCCTTAGAGTAGTAGTCGGATGCTTACTGTATATTTATATAAGAGAACTTATGCAATGTCTATTCTGTTTGGAAGCTATGGAACCACATAACGCTGATGCATCCATCTTGACGCTTAGTCATTCATCTACATTCCGAAGATTAACAAAGGCTTGCGGTAGCTGTTGTAGGTTACGATGAGAATGGTATCAGATAAAACGATGTGAATATGTCAACCTGTATTTTTAAAACCTATTTAGGTTGAGCTGATAGACTTAACCTCAATAATTTCAGTGAAACGAAGCACTGAAGTTATTGCGATAAAGACATAAAACTAAATAAGGCGATGACTGACGAAGTTTAAGAGAAGAACTCACACTGCTACTGTGGCGATATTATAGGGTAGGTGCAATTGAGATATCTTGCCAGACTGGATAATAAGTGCGTACGCGCTGTTTTCACGGATGCGTCTGTTACAATTCCAGTGCTAGCGAAACTTTCGTGTCTCCTCAATTATCCCGTAAAAACTTAGCGTAATGATGAAAATATGGTGTCTCTCGGGTAGGAACCACTACTAGATTATGCGGCAATTATTTTGCTGCATGTAGCAAGCAGATGCGTATTGGTTCTTTTCATTTCCAACGGCTGTCAAGTCAGGGAAGGAAGCCCATGCTCAGCTGCACGATACAAGTCTGATTGAAGCTTTCATACGACCGAGCACGGGCACCACTGGTAGAAGCCGTATTAGTTCTAACGCGATAGAATGAAATAGCTTGTTTCGCAGATACTCCACCATAAGCATCGTTGATTGTGAGCGAAAAATTATAATCTTTGGATGACCGCAAAATCTAGAGAAATTCAGTTAAAATAAATAATGAAAATAATGGATGAGAGCGCCAATCGAATTGGGATCCTTTCCGTGACAATCGGCTGTTTTACCACACAACCATATCAGTGCTTTTGTGAATGCAGTGAAAACAAGTTTCATGATTTCCAAACACAGGCGTCCTGTGTATATGTAGCACAATGGAACTTGAAGTATTACCGTAATATTGCGTGGTAACAGCGTAAGTTCCCATCGGATACCAGAACTTGGGATTATGATAATGGCCTAATAGTTTAAAGCCCGTCACCCACTACAAAAGGCACACACGCTACAGCATTCTTAAGGTCACGAAATGAATGTAGAGCAAGTTAAAAAGGTTTTGTACACTATGTGTTTGAAGTACGCACTAGGAACCTAATTTTGCTATCAAGTTCAACCCTTAAGGCCGAAGCTTAAGGGTCCCGCTTTTTTTTATTTTACAAGAAACATTATCGATGTCATTTTTGTGATTCATTTGAAACAAGCAAGAAGCGAATGCAGAAAATGAAACAGCGTAATAAAGTCGAACATTTCTTGCCATGACGTCATCCAGGCCCCCAACTTCTCGGGCCTAATAGGCGACGCCAAAGCTTGGGCTAACGTCACCACTTGGGGGTGCCTGAAGCCATAAATAAAATTGCGCTTCTCCCAATGGAATTGCGCCGCATGGGACAAATGCTCAAGACATGCTCGCACTTGGCCTCCAAGGGAACGAGAGTGCAAAAACTCACCGGAATTTCACTCACATTTCACTACCTTGGCGGCCGGAAAATCACCCCGCGAGGCCGACATGAAAAAAACTGGTTCGCGGCTGAATTTTCCACTTTCAAAAAGCGGATTGCCTTTAGTGAAGCCGAAAAATACACTTCGCGAAATATCGCCAACCGGCATAAAGATCTACATGGACGCCAAGGCGCCCTCGTTGGCTCACGCTCGTGCGATTGCAAACTACTCATGCAACACAACTTTCACGGCCTCGACAAGGACGCGTTCATCGAGAGCCGTTTGTATTAAGATCACCAAGAATACTGTACGTAGAAAATGGGCAGCAGCATCGAGTAGGCACAGCCTAACTTAACACGTCTTGCTTTTGCACAGCCGGCTGAATCCGCCGCCAATCCCGCCGGTTCTTATCTGGTTTCTGCCGGTCGATCTCCCGTTTAAAGAGCCGAAACAACGTTTGAAAAGCCGCAAACTGTTTAATTTCAGTGCTCCGCATGAATAACTAGAATTCAGTAAAAAAATGGCAGCATATCCACGGAGTGAATGATGGAGAGTGGGCCGAAGCGTTCGTCCGTCTATTTGTTCTTGCTTTCGTCCGTTCATGCATTCATCCGCCCATCTGTGCGTGCGTCTGTCCGTGCGTCCGTCGCTGCGTTCGTCCATGCATCCACCCCAGCGTTCGTTCATGCGTCCATCCATGCATCTATCTGTGTGTCCGTTCGTCCATCTATTCAACACTCCAAGTACCACCATCTCGCATCTTTTCATCATATATTGCCCATATAGAAGCACCGCCATCCAGCGGACATTCCAAGGACTATACGAGAGGTGGCAAACGCACACTTTCTTACTGCTTGCTCTTCGGGCCTACTTGCCACCTTTAACCACCTCGAGTTCATGGTATATACAAGTTCACTGTATTCATGGCACTGTGGCCCAACGCTCGCTAAACCTTTCTAAAACCAAGGAGGTTACGCCCAGCGAGTATAACTTAGCAACCTTCTCCTGCCAGATAGTGCTAAATGTACATGCCAATGGTTGCTAATGGGAAATCAGAGACAGAATAATTCAGGTTTTACTTTCTTACGGCTTGCGCTTCGTATCTACTTCGCACCTTTAACCACCTCGAGTTCATGGTATATACTTGTTCACTGTATTCATGGAACTGCGGTCCAACGCTCGCTAAACCTTTCTAAAACCAAGGAGGTTACGCCCAGCGAGTATAACGTAGCAACCTTTTCCTGTCAGACAGTCCTCAATGTACACGCCTATGGCTGCTAATGGGAAATGAGAGACAGAAGAATTCGGCTACTTCTTTCTTACGGCTTGCGCTTCGTATCTACTTCCCACCTTTAACCACCTCGAGTTCATGGTATATACTAGTTCACTGTATTCATTGCACTGCGGCTCTACGCTCGCTAAACCTTTCCAAAACTAAGGAGTTTACACCTAGCAAATATAACGTAGCAACCCTTTCTAGTAAGATAGTGTTCAATGTACATCCCAATGGCTGCTAATGGGGAATAAGAGACAGGAGCATTCGGCTTTTAGTTAACGCGCACGCCGCGAACTTTTTTGTTCAACAAAGCACAGGATAAATCTCCCACCGGCACCACCTTGCGGGTCAAAATGTAACACTCGTTACACACTACGACTATGACTACGACTACGACTACGAGGGACGAATGGGTGCCGCTTTAAGGAGCTTCGCTTCTAATATATTGCTCGGCAAACTCGCAAAATATAATGAATTCTGAAAGTAGCAAAGGTTCCGGTGGCAATGGCATGCAAGAGGACCAGAACGACAGGGAACGTTTTAATTTTGCGAGGACGTGGTTTCCCGGCCTTTCTGCAGTTTTAGTTTTCTCTCCGCTAAATGTGCCATTAGAAACGGCGCGTGGAAGGATTGATGCATCGACGTGGATGCCACGGTAATGATGCATTACAGCGCTTTACGTAGAACGCATTGAGAGGACAGTGGTAGATTTAAAATGCGCATTTTAAAGCGTATAAAGCATGTGGCTGTGGCGTAGTATATTCCGCAGCGCCCGGCACGTGTTGTCGTGGACGCAGGCGTGATGGGTTCGACACCCTTCAACGGAATTTTTCTTCTTTCTTTCTAATCATGCGTATTTATTGCAACTTAAGTTCTATGACTGAAATACGTCACTAATGTCTTGGCGAATTCAAGCATCAAACACTTTCTTGTTAAAAAAAACATAT